>NW_027102695.1:37500-62500 GCF_036373705.1 Amia ocellicauda
GTCGGTCGTTCGGTCGGTCAGAGAGTGAGTGTGTGTGCTGAAGGAGAGCTCCAGCCCGGAGCCCGCACCCACCGGGGTGTGTAGCCCTGCAGGCTGAGCGCTGGGAGCCGTCGGTCGTTCGGTCGGTCAGAGAGTGAGTGTGTGTGCTGAAGGAGAGCTCCAGCCCGGAGCCCGCACCCACCGGGGTGTGTAGCCCTGCTGACTGAGCGCTGGGAGCCGGGAGCCTTTCCTGCAGTCAGTCGGTCGGTCAGTGAGTGAGTGAGTGAGTGTGTGTGCTGAAGGGAAGCTCCAGCCCGGCGTCCGTCCCCACCGGGGAGTTGTGCCCGGGCCCGGGCCTCCTGCCGACGGACCGTGTGGCGCATTGTCCCGACTGCTGACTTTCTCCAGCAAAAAGGCGGAGGTGCAGTACCGCCATTTCGCCACACGAGGGACGGAATGGCACCCAACTGCCCCCTGGTGTCGAAAAAGCGCAAGGGCACCCGGGCCGGTCCGCCCCAGGCAGCGGCCGAGATGCAGCACCGGGGGCCCGGCCTGCCTGCCCTGGAGGTCAGCCTGCCAGCCCTGGAGGTCTGCCTTCCAGCCCTGGAGGTCTGCCTGTTAGCCCTGGAGGTCTGCTATCCAGCCCTGGAGGTCTGCCTGCCTGCCTGTTAGCCCTGGAGGTCAGCCTGTTAGCCCTGGAGGTCTGCCTGTTAGCCCTGGAGGTCAGCTATCCAGCCCTGGAGGTCTGCCTTCCAGCCCTGGAGGTCTGCCTGCCTGCCTGTTAGCCCTGGAGGTCTGCCTTCCAGCCCTGGTAGCAGCACTGCCTGCCCTGGTAGCAGCACTGCCTGCCCTGGAGGTCTGCCTGCCTGCCTGTTAGCCCTGGAGGTCAGCCTGTTAGCCCTGGAGGTCTGCTATCCAGCCCTGGTAGCAGCACTGCCTGCCCTGGAGATCTGCTATCCAGCCCTGGAGGTCTGCCTGCCTGCCCTGGCAGCAGCACTGCCTGCCCTGGAGGTCTGCTATCCAGCCCTGGAGGTCTGCTATCCAGCCCTGGAGGTCAGCCTGTTAGCCCTGGAGGTCTGCCTGCCTGCCCTGGAGGTCTGCCTGCCTGCCTGTTAGCCCTGGAGGTCAGCCTGTTAGCCCTGGAGGTCTGCTATCCAGCCCTGGTAGCAGCACTGCCTGCCCTGGAGATCTGCTATCCAGCCCTGGAGGTCTGCCTGCCTGCCCTGGCAGCAGCACTGCCTGCCCTGGAGGTCAGCCTGCCAGCCCTGGAGGTCTGCCTTCCAGCCCTGGAGGTCTGCCTGTTAGCCCTGGAGGTCTGCTATCCAGCCCTGGTAGCAGCACTGCCTGCCCTGGAGGTCTGCCGGCCTGCCCTGGAGGTCTGCCTGCCTGCCCTGGAGGTCTGCCTGCCTGCCTGTTAGCCCTGGAGGTCTGCCTGCCTGCCCTGGAGGTCTGCCTGTTAGCCCTGGAGGTCTGCTATCCAGCCCTGGTAGCAGCACTGCCTGCCCTGGAGGTCAGCTATCCAGCCCTGGAGGTCTGCCTGCCTGCCTGTTAGCCCTGGAGGTCAGCCTGTTAGCCCTGGAGGTCTGCCTGCCTGCCCTGGAGGTCTGCTATCCAGCCCTGGTAGCAGCACTGCCTGCCCTGGAGGTCTGCCTGCCTGCCCTGGAGGTCTGCCTGTTAGCCCTGGAGGTCTGCTATCCAGCCCTGGAGGTCTGCCTGCCTGCCCTGGAGGTCTGCCTGCCTGCCCTGGAGGTCTGCTATCCAGCCCTGGAGGTCTGCCTGCCTGCCTGTTAGCCCTGGAGGTCTGCCTGCCTGCCTGCCTGCCTGCCTGCCTGCCTGCCCTGGAGGTCTGCCTGCCTGCCTGTTAGCCCTGGAGGTCAGCCTGTTAGCCCTGGAGGTCTGCTATCCAGCCCTGGAGGTCTGCCTGCCTGCCCTGGAGGTCTGCTATCCAGCCCTGGAGGTCTGCCTGCCTGCCCTGGAGGTCTGCTATCCAGCCCTGGTAGCAGCACTGCCTGCCCTGGAGGTCTGCTATCCAGCCCTGGAGGTCTGCCTGCCTGCCTGTTAGCCCTGGAGGTCAGCCTGTTAGCCCTGGAGGTCTGCCTGCCTGCCCTGGAGGTCTGCTATCCAGCCCTGGTAGCAGCACTGCCTGCCCTGGAGGTCTGCCTGCCTGCCCTGGAGGTCTGCCTGTTAGCCCTGGAGGTCTGCTATCCAGCCCTGGAGGTCTGCCTGCCTGCCCTGGAGGTCTGCCTGCCTGCCCTGGAGGTCTGCTATCCAGCCCTGGAGGTCTGCCTGCCTGCCTGTTAGCCCTGGAGGTCTGCCTGCCTGCCCTGGAGGTCTGCCTGCCTGCCTTCCAGCCCTGCCTGCCTGCCTGCCTGCCCTGGAGGTCAGCCTTCCAGCCCTGGCAGCACGGCCTACCAGCCTGCCAGCCTGCCCTCCCCAGCCACACAGCCCTGCCTGCCTGCCCTGGAGGTCAGCCTTCCAGCCCTGGAGGTCTGCCTGCCTGCCTTCCAGCCCTGCCTGCCTGCCTGCCTGCCCTGGAGGTCAGCCTTCCAGCCCTGGCAGCACGGCCTACCAGCCTGCCAGCCTGCCCTCCCCAGCCACACAGCCCTGCCTGCCTGCCCTGGAGGTCAGCCTTCCAGCCCTGGAGGTCTGCCTGCCTGCCTTCCAGCCCTGCCTGCCTGCCTGCCTGCCCTGGAGGTCAGCCTGCCTGCCTGCTGCTGCTAGGCCGCTGCCCCGAGCCGCCGACCCCATCGACAGGAACACGAGAGAGTTTACAAGCGAGAGGAGGCCACATATTCGACACCTCTCGTGCTCGTTTTAGGGTCCTCTCCAGTCTGTTTGGACGTGTGTTATTCTGAATCTGCTGCTTTAACTCAAGGGATTCTGTCGTGATTGATGCCTTGTACTTCGCTGTATGTTTGCACTGGTGTTGTAAGTCGCCCTCTGTAAGATCATCATTTATTATCTGCCAAGAAATAAAGATCATCATAATGTTCCCCAACTTTCAGCTTCTGGGGAGTTTGTTCCAGAGTGTGACGACTCTCTCTCTATCACCATCTCTCTCTCTATCTCCATCTCTCTATCACCATCTCTCTCTCTCTATCTCTATCTCTCTATCACCATCTCTCTCTCTATCTCCATCTCTCTCTATCTCCATCTCTCTCTATCTCCATCTCTCTATCTCCACCTCTCTCTCCCTCTCCACCTCTCTCTCTCTATCTCTCCCTCTCTCTATCTCTCCCTCTCTCTATCTCTCCCTCTCTCTCACTGTGTGTGTGTGTGTGTGTGTGTACAGCAGTGTCCCTAGACGAGAGAGAGATCCCTAGACGGGGAAATTACTTTCAAACTGCAGTACCGAAATGTGTCCGTTAGATGGCAGCATGCACCAAGGAATGAAGGAAAGTGCAAAACAAAATGAAAAGGCACATCGCCTGGGCCAAAAATAATCGTAACAAATCAACGGGGGCATTTCTCGGAAAACTAACACCGGGGCAGTGCTCAGGGGGGTCCCACCTCGTGGCCACCCGGTTTGGGGGGCCATCGGGGCCGGCTGAAGAATCGCCCATACTCTGCCATAGGCAGCCCACGGTCCATCCGATCAGAGCAATGCCGGGCGGCCGGCAACCTATGGATCATAACACATCAACGGAGGCATGATAAGAGCATCTTTTATTATCTGCCAAGAAATATAGACCATCACAATGTTCCCCAACTTTCAGCTTCTACCACATCGCTGGGGAGTTTATTCCACTGTGTGACTACTCTCTCTCTCTCTGTGTGTGTGTGTGTGTGTGTGTGTGTGTGTGTGTGTGTGTGTGTGTGTGTGTGTGTGTGTGTGCAGCAGTGTCTCCGGTTTTCCTTTTGGAATGCCTTGAAGCCGGGGGGGCTTTGCACTCATGAGAACATAGGGTGTCCTTGCCCTCCTTTCGCAGCCCAGGGCATTGAGAGATCCCTAGACGGGGAAATTACTTTCAAACTGCAGTACCGAAATGTGTCCGTTAGATGGTAGCATGCACCAAGGAATGAAGGAAAGTGCAAAACAAAATGAAAAGGCACATCGCCTGGGCGAAAAATAATCATAACAAATCAACGGGGGCATTTCTCGGAAAACTAACACCGGGGCAGTGCTCAGGGGGGTCCCACCTCGTGGCCACCCGGTTTGGGGGGCGATCGGGGCCGGTTCCGAAAATCGCTAAATCTCCCATAGCCAGCCCACGCTCCATCCGATAGAGCAATGCCGGGCGGCCGGCCGGCAACTACGGATCATAACAAATCAACGGGGGCATTTCTCGGAAAACTAACACCGGGGCAGTGCTCAGGGGGGTCCCACCTCGTGGCCACCCGGTTTGGGGGGCGATCGGGGCCGGTTCCGAAAATCGCTAAATCTCCCATAGCCAGCCCACGCTCCATCCGATAGAGCAATGCCGGGCGGCCGGCCGGCAACTACGGATCATAACAAATCAACGGGGGCATTTCTCGGAAAACTAACACCGGGGCAGTGCTCAGGGGGGTCCCACCTCGTGGCCACCCGGTTTGGGGGGCGATCGGGGCCGGTTCCGAAAATCGCTAAATCTCCCATAGCCAGCCCACGCTCCATCCGATAGAGCAATGCCGGGCGGCCGGCCGGCAACTACGGATCATAACAAATCAACGGGGGCATTTCTCGGAAAACTAACACCGGGGCAGTGCTCAGGGGGGTCCCACCTCGTGGCCACCCGGTTTGGGGGGCGATCGGGGCCGGTTCCGAAAATCGCTAAATCTCCCATAGCCAGCACACGCTCCATCCGATAGAGCAATGCCGGGCGGCCGGCCGGCAACTACGGATCATAACAAATCAACGGGGGCATTTCTCGGAAAACTAACACCGGGGCAGTGCTCAGGGGGGTCCCACCTCGTGGCCACCCGGTTTGGGGGGCGATCGGGGCCGGTTCCGAAAATCGCTAAATCTCCCATAGCCAGCCCACGCTCCATCCGATAGAGCAATGCCGGGCGGCCGGCCGGCAACTACGGATCATAACAAATCAACGGGGGCATTTCTCGGAAAACTAACACCGGGGCAGTGCTCAGGGGGGTCCCACCTCGTGGCCACCCGGTTTGGGGGGCGATCGGGGCCGGTTCCGAAAATCGCTAAATCTCCCATAGCCAGCACACGCTCCATCCGATAGAGCAATGCCGGGCGGCCGGCCGGCAACTACGGATCATAACAAATCAACGGGGGCATTTCTCCGAAAACTAACACCGGGGCAGTGCTCAGGGGGCTCCCAGCTATCAGCCACCCTATCCCGGGACCGATGGGAGCACTTTAAAATTTTCGAGTCAGGGGACCAGACGGCCGAGTGAAAAACTTTGAAAAATATTCTATCTCCTCACTCCCATTGACTTTACATTAGGGCGACCAGGCGGCCGGCGGAAAAAAAATCATAACAAATCAACGGGGGCA
This sequence comes from Amia ocellicauda, assembly GCF_036373705.1. Taxonomy (NCBI): domain Eukaryota; kingdom Metazoa; phylum Chordata; class Actinopteri; order Amiiformes; family Amiidae; genus Amia; species Amia ocellicauda. Next base: position 42,917 of record NW_027102695.1, read on the forward strand.
TTTCTCCGAAAACTAACACCGGGGCAGTGCTCAGGGGGCTCCCAGCTATCAGCCACCCTATCCCGGGACCGATGGGAGCACTTTAAAATTTTCGAGTCAGGGGACCAGACGGCCGAGTGAAAAACTTTGAAAAATATTCTATCTCCTCACTCCCATTGACTTTACATTAGGGCGACCAGGCGGCCGGCGGAAAAAAAATCATAACAAATCAACGGGGGCATTTCTCCGAAAACTAACACCGGGGCAGTGCTCAGGGGGCTCCCAGCTATCAGCCACCCTATCCCGGGACCGATGGGAGCACTTTAAAATTTTCGAGTCAGGGGACCAGACGGCCGAGTGAAAAACTTTGAAAAATATTCTATCTCCTCACTCCCATTGACTTTACATTAGGGCGACCAGGCGGCCGGCGGAAAAAAAATCATAACAAATCAACGGGGGCATTTCTCGGAAAACTAACACCGGGGCAGTGCTCAGGGGGCTCCCAGCTATCAGCCACCCTATCCCGGGACCGATGGGAGCACTTTAAAATTTTCGAGTCAGGGGACCAGACGGCCGAGTGAAAAACTTTGAAAAATATTCTATCTCCTCACTCCCATTGACTTTACATTAGGGCGACCAGGCGGCCGGCGGAAAAAAAATCATAACAAATCAACGGGGGCATTTCTCGGAAAACTAACACCGGGGCAGTGCTCAGGGGGCTCCCAGCTATCAGCCACCCTATCCCGGGACCGATGGGAGCACTTTAAAATTTTCGAGTCAGGGGACCAGACGGCCGAGTGAAAAACTTTGAAAAATATTCTATCTCCTCACTCCCATTGACTTTACATTAGGGCGACCAGGCGGCCGGCGGAAAAAAAATCATAACAAATCAACGGGGGCATTTCTCCGAAAACTAACACCGGGGCAGTGCTCAGGGGGCTCCCAGCTATCAGCCACCCTATCCCGGGACCGATGGGAGCACTTTAAAATTTTCGAGTCAGGGGACCAGACGGCCGAGTGAAAAACTTTGAAAAATATTCTATCTCCTCACTCCCATTGACTTTACATTAGGGCGACCAGGCGGCCGGCGGAAAAAAAATCATAACAAATCAACGGGGGCATTTCTCCGAAAACTAACACCGGGGCAGTGCTCAGGGGGCTCCCAGCTATCAGCCACCCTATCCCGGGACCGATGGGAGCACTTTAAAATTTTCGAGTCAGGGGACCAGACGGCCGAGTGAAAAACTTTGAAAAATATTCTATCTCCTCACTCCCATTGACTTTACATTAGGGCGACCAGGCGGCCGGCGGAAAAAAAATCATAACAAATCAACGGGGGCATTTCTCCGAAAACTAACACCGGGGCAGTGCTCAGGGGGCTCCCAGCTATCAGCCACCCTATCCCGGGACCGATGGGAGCACTTTAAAATTTTCGAGTCAGGGGACCAGACGGCCGAGTGAAAAACTTTGAAAAATATTCTATCTCCTCACTCCCATTGACTTTACATTAGGGCGACCAGGCGGCCGGCGGAAAAAAAATCATAACAAATCAACGGGGGCATTTCTCCGAAAACTAACACCGGGGCAGTGCTCAGGGGGCTCCCAGCTATCAGCCACCCTATCCCGGGACCGATGGGAGCACTTTAAAATTTTCGAGTCAGGGGACCAGACGGCCGAGTGAAAAACTTTGAAAAATATTCTATCTCCTCACTCCCATTGACTTTACATTAGGGCGACCAGGCGGCCGGCGGAAAAAAAATCATAACAAATCAACGGGGGCATTTCTCCGAAAACTAACACCGGGGCAGTGCTCAGGGGGCTCCCAGCTATCAGCCACCCTATCCCGGGACCGATGGGAGCACTTTAAAATTTTCGAGTCAGGGGACCAGACGGCCGAGTGAAAAACTTTGAAAAATATTCTATCTCCTCACTCCCATTGACTTTACATTAGGGCGACCAGGCGGCCGGCGGAAAAAAAATCATAACAAATCAACGGGGGCATTTCTCCGAAAACTAACACCGGGGCAGTGCTCAGGGGGCTCCCAGCTATCAGCCACCCTATCCCGGGACCGATGGGAGCACTTTAAAATTTTCGAGTCAGGGGACCAGACGGCCGAGTGAAAAACTTTGAAAAATATTCTATCTCCTCACTCCCATTGACTTTACATTAGGGCGACCAGGCGGCCGGCGGAAAAAAAATCATAACAAATCAACGGGGGCATTTCTCCGAAAACTAACACCGGGGCAGTGCTCAGGGGGCTCCCAGCTATCAGCCACCCTATCCCGGGACCGATGGGAGCACTTTAAAATTTTCGAGTCAGGGGACCAGACGGCCGAGTGAAAAACTTTGAAAAATATTCTATCTCCTCACTCCCATTGACTTTACATTAGGGCGACCAGGCGGCCGGCGGAAAAAAAATCATAACAAATCAACGGGGGCATTTCTCCGAAAACTAACACCGGGGCTGTGCTCAGGGGGCTCCCAGCTATCAGCCACCCTATCCCGGGACCGATGGGAGCACTTTAAAATTTTCGAGTCAGGGGACCAGACGGCCGAGTGAAAAACTTTGAAAAATATTCTATCTCCTCACTCCCATTGACTTTACATTAGGGCGACCAGGCGGCCGGCGGAAAAAAAATCATAACAAATCAACGGGGGCATTTCTCCGAAAACTAACACCGGGGCAGTGCTCAGGGGGCTCCCAGCTATCAGCCACCCTATCCCGGGACCGATGGGAGCACTTTAAAATTTTCGAGTCAGGGGACCAGACGGCCGAGTGAAAAACTTTGAAAAATATTCTATCTCCTCACTCCCATTGACTTTACATTAGGGCGACCAGGCGGCCGGCGGAAAAAAAATCATAACAAATCAACGGGGGCATTTCTCCGAAAACTAACACCGGGGCAGTGCTCAGGGGGCTCCCAGCTATCAGCCACCCTATCCCGGGACCGATGGGAGCACTTTAAAATTTTCGAGTCAGGGGACCAGACGGCCGAGTGAAAAACTTTGAAAAATATTCTATCTCCTCACTCCCATTGACTTTACATTAGGGCGACCAGGCGGCCGGCGGAAAAAAAATCATAACAAATCAACGGGGGCATTTCTCCGAAAACTAACACCGGGGCTGTGCTCAGGGGGCTCCCAGCTATCAGCCCCCCGGGTCTGGGGGCATTGTTTTTCTTTTTAATCATTTTGAGCATTTCCCCCAGTTTAGAGATGTGTGCCCCTAGACAACCCATTGAGAATAACTATGAAATGTTCTGAAGTTTTGATTTTCAAATGTCGGTGAAAATTGAAAAACGTCATATATTCTTCAAAGGAAGCATGGGGCGATGGTAGGGAGAGTCCCCGCAGCGTGCCTCGGCGGCGATGGGAGCGTTTTCGATGTCCCCGTCCCCCCGCCCCATAGGGATGGAAGGGGAGTTGGGTGACCAGGCGCGAGGGGGCCGGAGCGAGCCCGGGCCCGGGCCTCCTGCTGACGGAGCGCTGGGAGCCGGGAGCCGTCGGTCGGTGAGTGCTGAAGGAGAGCTCCAGCCCGGAGCCCGCACCCACCGGGGAGGTGTAGCCCTGCAGGCTGAGCGCCGGGAGCCGTCGGTCAGTGAGTGCTGAAGGAAAGCTCCAGCGCGGAGCCCGCACCCACCGGGGAGGTGTAGCCCTGCAGGCTGAGCGCCGGGAGCCGTCGGTCAGTGAGTGCTGAAGGAAAGCTCCAGCGCGGAGCCCGCACCCACCGGGGAGGTGTAGCCCTGCAGGCTGAGCGCCGGGAGCCGTCGGTCAGTGAGTGCTGAAGGAAAGCTCCAGCGCGGAGCCCGCACCCACCGGGGAGGTGTAGCCCTGCAGGCTGAGCGCCGGGAGCCGTCGGTCAGTGAGTGCTGAAGGAAAGCTCCAGCGCGGAGCCCGCACCCACCGGGGAGGTGTAGCCCTGCAGGCTGAGCGCTGGGAGCCGTCGGTCAGTGAGTGCTGAAGGAGAGCTCCAGCCCGGAGCCCGCACCCACCGGGGAGGTGTAGCCCTGCAGGCTGAGCGCCGGGAGCCGTCGGTCGTTCGGTCGGTCAGAGAGTGAGTGTGTGTGCTGAAGGAGAGCTCCAGCCCGGAGCCCGCACCCACCGGGGTGTGTAGCCCTGCAGGCTGAGCGCCGGGAGCCGTCGGTCAGTGAGTGCTGAAGGAAAGCTCCAGCGCGGAGCCCGCACCCACCGGGGAGGTGTAGCCCTGCAGGCTGAGCGCCGGGAGCCGTCGGTCAGTGAGTGCTGAAGGAAAGCTCCAGCGCGGAGCCCGCACCCACCGGGGAGGTGTAGCCCTGCAGGCTGAGCGCCGGGAGCCGTCGGTCGTTCGGTCGGTCAGAGAGTGAGTGTGTGTGCTGAAGGAGAGCTCCAGCCCGGAGCCCGCACCCACCGGGGTGTGTAGCCCTGCAGGCTGAGCGCCGGGAGCCGTCGGTCAGTGAGTGCTGAAGGAAAGCTCCAGCGCGGAGCCCGCACCCACCGGGGAGGTGTAGCCCTGCAGGCTGAGCGCCGGGAGCCGTCGGTCAGTGAGTGCTGAAGGAAAGCTCCAGCGCGGAGCCCGCACCCACCGGGGAGGTGTAGCCCTGCAGGCTGAGCGCCGGGAGCCGTCGGTCAGTGAGTGCTGAAGGAAAGCTCCAGCGCGGAGCCCGCACCCACCGGGGAGGTGTAGCCCTGCAGGCTGAGCGCCGGGAGCCGTCGGTCAGTGAGTGCTGAAGGAAAGCTCCAGCGCGGAGCCCGCACCCACCGGGGAGGTGTAGCCCTGCAGGCTGAGCGCCGGGAGCCGTCGGTCAGTGAGTGCTGAAGGAAAGCTCCAGCGCGGAGCCCGCACCCACCGGGGAGGTGTAGCCCTGCAGGCTGAGCGCCGGGAGCCGTCGGTCGTTCGGTCGGTCAGAGAGTGAGTGTGTGTGCTGAAGGAGAGCTCCAGCCCGGAGCCCGCACCCACCGGGGTGTGTAGCCCTGCAGGCTGAGCGCTGGGAGCCGTCGGTCGTTCGGTCGGTCAGAGAGTGAGTGTGTGTGCTGAAGGAGAGCTCCAGCCCGGAGCCCGCACCCACCGGGGTGTGTAGCCCTGCAGGCTGAGCGCTGGGAGCCGTCGGTCGTTCGGTCGGTCAGAGAGTGAGTGTGTGTGCTGAAGGAGAGCTCCAGCCCGGAGCCCGCACCCACCGGGGTGTGTAGCCCTGCTGACTGAGCGCTGGGAGCCGGGAGCCTTTCCTGCAGTCAGTCGGTCGGTCAGTGAGTGAGTGAGTGAGTGTGTGTGCTGAAGGGAAGCTCCAGCCCGGCGTCCGTCCCCACCGGGGAGTTGTGCCCGGGCCCGGGCCTCCTGCCGACGGACCGTGTGGCGCATTGTCCCGACTGCTGACTTTCTCCAGCAAAAAGGCGGAGGTGCAGTACCGCCATTTCGCCACACGAGGGACGGAATGGCACCCAACTGCCCCCTGGTGTCGAAAAAGCGCAAGGGCACCCGGGCCGGTCCGCCCCAGGCAGCGGCCGAGATGCAGCACCGGGGGCCCGGCCTGCCTGCCCTGGAGGTCAGCCTGCCAGCCCTGGAGGTCTGCCTTCCAGCCCTGGAGGTCTGCCTGCCTGCCCTGGAGGTCTGCTATCCAGCCCTGGAGGTCTGCCTGCCTGCCTGTTAGCCCTGGTAGCAGCACTGCCTGCCCTGGAGGTCTGCCTGCCTGCCCTGGCAGCAGCACTGCCTGCCCTGGAGGTCTGCTATCCAGCCCTGGAGGTCTGCTATCCAGCCCTGGAGGTCTGCCTGCCTGCCTGTTAGCCCTGGAGGTCTGCTATCCAGCCCTGGTAGCAGCACTGCCTGCCCTGGAGATCTGCTATCCAGCCCTGGAGGTCTGCCTGCCTGCCCTGGCAGCAGCACTGCCTGCCCTGGAGGTCTGCTATCCAGCCCTGGAGGTCTGCTATCCAGCCCTGGAGGTCAGCCTGTTAGCCCTGGAGGTCTGCCTGCCTGCCCTGGAGGTCTGCCTGCCTGCCTGTTAGCCCTGGAGGTCAGCCTGTTAGCCCTGGAGGTCTGCTATCCAGCCCTGGTAGCAGCACTGCCTGCCCTGGAGATCTGCTATCCAGCCCTGGAGGTCTGCCTGCCTGCCCTGGCAGCAGCACTGCCTGCCCTGGAGGTCAGCCTGCCAGCCCTGGAGGTCTGCCTTCCAGCCCTGGAGGTCTGCCTGTTAGCCCTGGAGGTCTGCTATCCAGCCCTGGTAGCAGCACTGCCTGCCCTGGAGGTCTGCCGGCCTGCCCTGGAGGTCTGCCTGCCTGCCCTGGAGGTCTGCCTGCCTGCCTGTTAGCCCTGGAGGTCTGCCTGCCTGCCCTGGAGGTCTGCCTGTTAGCCCTGGAGGTCTGCTATCCAGCCCTGGTAGCAGCACTGCCTGCCCTGGAGGTCAGCTATCCAGCCCTGGAGGTCTGCCTGCCTGCCTGTTAGCCCTGGTAGCAGCACTGCCTGCCCTGGAGGTCTGCCTGCCTGCCCTGGCAGCAGCACTGCCTGCCCTGGAGGTCTGCTATCCAGCCCTGGAGGTCTGCTATCCAGCCCTGGAGGTCTGCCTGCCTGCCCTGGCAGCAGCACTGCCTGCCCTGGAGGTCTGCCTGCCTGCCCTGGAGGTCTGCCTGCCTGCCATCCAGCCCTGGAGGTCTGCTATCCAGCCCTGGTAGCAGCACTGCCTGCCCTGGAGGTCTGCCTGCCTGCCCTGGAGGTCTGCCTGCCTGCCCTGGAGGTCTGCTATCCAGCCCTGGAGGTCTGCCTGCCTGCCTGTTAGCCCTGGAGGTCTGCCTGCCTGCCTGCCTGCCTGCCTGCCTGCCTGCCCTGGAGGTCTGCCTGCCTGCCTGTTAGCCCTGGAGGTCAGCCTGTTAGCCCTGGAGGTCTGCTATCCAGCCCTGGAGGTCTGCCTGCCTGCCCTGGAGGTCTGCTATCCAGCCCTGGAGGTCTGCCTGCCTGCCCTGGAGCTCTGCCTGCCTGCCCTGGAGCTCTGCCTGCCTGCCCTGGAGGTCTGCCTGTTAGCCCTGGAGGTCAGCCTGTTAGCCCTGGAGGTCTGCTATCCAGCCCTGGAGGTCTGCCTGCCTGCCCTGGAGGTCTGCTATCCAGCCCTGGAGGTCTGCCTGTTAGCCCTGGAGGTCTGCTATCCAGCCCTGGAGGTCTGCCTGTTAGCCCTGGAGGTCTGCTATCCAGCCCTGGAGGTCTGCCTGCCAGCCCTGGAGGTCTGCTATCCAGCCCTGGAGGTCTGCCTGTTAGCCCTGGAGGTCTGCTATCCAGCCCTGGAGGTCTGCTATCCAGCCCTGGTAGCAGCACTGCCTGCCCTGGAGGTCTGCTATCCAGCCCTGGAGGTCTGCCTGCCTGCCCTGGTAGCAGCACTGCCTGCCCTGGAGGTCTGCCGGCCTGCCCTGGAGGTCTGCCTGCCTGCCCTGGAGGTCTGCCTGCCTGCCTGTTAGCCCTGGAGGTCTGCTATCCAGCCCTGGAGGTCTGCCTGCCAGCCCTGGAGGTCTGCTATCCAGCCCTGGAGGTCTGCCTGTTAGCCCTGGAGGTCTGCTATCCAGCCCTGGAGGTCTGCCTGCCTGCCTGTTAGCCCTGGAGGTCAGCCTGTTAGCCCTGGAGGTCTGCCTGCCTGCCCTGGTAGCAGCACTGCCTGCCTGCCTGCCTGCCTGCCTGCCCTGGAGGTCAGCCTGCCAGCCCTGGAGGTCTGCTATCCAGCCCTGGTAGCAGCACTGCCTGCCCTGGAGGTCTGCCTGCCTGCCCTGGAGGTCAGCCTGTTAGCCCTGGAGGTCTGCCTTCCAGCCCTGGAGGTCTGCCTGTTAGCCCTGGAGGTCTGCTATCCAGCCCTGGTAGCAGCACTGCCTGCCCTGGAGGTCTGCTATCCAGCCCTGGAGGTCTGCCTGCCTGCCTGTTAGCCCTGGTAGCAGCACTGCCTGCCCTGGAGGTCTGCCTGCCTGCCCTGGCAGCAGCACTGCCTGCCCTGGAGGTCTGCTATCCAGCCCTGGAGGTCTGCCTGTTAGCCCTGGAGGTCTGCTATCCAGCCCTGGAGGTCTGCCTGTTAGCCCTGGAGGTCTGCTATCCAGCCCTGGAGGTCTGCCTGCCAGCCCTGGAGGTCTGCTATCCAGCCCTGGAGGTCTGCCTGTTAGCCCTGGAGGTCTGCTATCCAGCCCTGGAGGTCTGCTATCCAGCCCTGGTAGCAGCACTGCCTGCCCTGGAGGTCTGCTATCCAGCCCTGGAGGTCTGCCTGCCTGCCCTGGTAGCAGCACTGCCTGCCCTGGAGGTCTGCCGGCCTGCCCTGGAGGTCTGCCTGCCTGCCCTGGAGGTCTGCCTGCCTGCCTGTTAGCCCTGGAGGTCTGCTATCCAGCCCTGGAGGTCTGCCTGCCAGCCCTGGAGGTCTGCTATCCAGCCCTGGAGGTCTGCCTGTTAGCCCTGGAGGTCTGCTATCCAGCCCTGGAGGTCTGCCTGCCTGCCTGTTAGCCCTGGAGGTCAGCCTGTTAGCCCTGGAGGTCTGCCTGCCTGCCCTGGTAGCAGCACTGCCTGCCTGCCTGCCTGCCTGCCTGCCCTGGAGGTCAGCCTGCCAGCCCTGGAGGTCTGCTATCCAGCCCTGGTAGCAGCACTGCCTGCCCTGGAGGTCTGCCTGCCTGCCCTGGAGGTCAGCCTGTTAGCCCTGGAGGTCTGCCTTCCAGCCCTGGAGGTCTGCCTGTTAGCCCTGGAGGTCTGCTATCCAGCCCTGGTAGCAGCACTGCCTGCCCTGGAGGTCTGCTATCCAGCCCTGGAGGTCTGCCTGCCTGCCTGTTAGCCCTGGTAGCAGCACTGCCTGCCCTGGAGGTCTGCCTGCCTGCCCTGGCAGCAGCACTGCCTGCCCTGGAGGTCTGCTATCCAGCCCTGGAGGTCTGCCTGTTAGCCCTGGAGGTCTGCTATCCAGCCCTGGTAGCAGCACTGCCTGCCCTGGAGGTCTGCTATCCAGCCCTGGAGGTCTGCCTGCCTGCCCTGGTAGCAGCACTGCCAGCCCTGGAGGTCTGCTATCCAGCCCTGGAGGTCTGCCTGCCTGCCCTGGAGGTCTGCTATCCAGCCCTGGAGGTCTGCTATCCAGCCCTGGTAGCAGCACTGCCTGCCCTGGAGGTCTGCTATCCAGCCCTGGAGGTCTGCCTGCCTGCCTGTTAGCCCTGGAGGTCAGCCTGTTAGCCCTGGAGGTCTGCCTGCCTGCCCTGGAGGTCTGCTATCCAGCCCTGGTAGCAGCACTGCCTGCCCTGGAGGTCTGCCTGCCTGCCCTGGAGGTCTGCCTGTTAGCCCTGGAGGTCTGCTATCCAGCCCTGGAGGTCTGCCTGCCTGCCCTGGAGGTCTGCCTGCCTGCCCTGGAGGTCTGCTATCCAGCCCTGGAGGTCTGCCTGCCTGCCTGTTAGCCCTGGAGGTCTGCCTGCCTGCCCTGGAGGTCTGCCTGCCTGCCTTCCAGCCCTGCCTGCCTGCCTGCCTGCCCTGGAGGTCAGCCTTCCAGCCCTGGCAGCACGGCCTACCAGCCTGCCAGCCTGCCCTCCCCAGCCACACAGCCCTGCCTGCCTGCCCTGGAGGTCAGCCTTCCAGCCCTGGAGGTCTGCCTGCCTGCCTTCCAGCCCTGCCTGCCTGCCTGCCTGCCCTGGAGGTCAGCCTTCCAGCCCTGGCAGCACGGCCTACCAGCCTGCCAGCCTGCCCTCCCCAGCCACACAGCCCTGCCTGCCTGCCCTGGAGGTCAGCCTTCCAGCCCTGGAGGTCTGCCTGCCTGCCTTCCAGCCCTGCCTGCCTGCCTGCCTGCCCTGGAGGTCAGCCTGCCTGCCTGCTGCTGCTAGGCCGCTGCCCCGAGCCGCCGACCCCATCGACAGGAACACGAGAGAGTTTACAAGCGAGAGGAGGCCACATATTCGACACCTCTCGTGCTCGTTTTAGGGTCCTCTCCAGTCTGTTTGGACGTGTGTTATTCTGAATCTGCTGCTTTAACTCAAGGGATTCTGTCGTGATTGATGCCTTGTACTTCGCTGTATGTTTGCACTGGTGTTGTAAGTCGCCCTCTGTAAGATCATCATTTATTATCTGCCAAGAAATAAAGATCATCATAATGTTCCCCAACTTTCAGCTTCTGGGGAGTTTGTTCCAGAGTGTGACGACTCTCTCTCTATCACCATCTCTCTCTCTATCTCCATCTCTCTATCACCATCTCTCTCTCTCTATCTCTATCTCTCTATCACCATCTCTCTCTCTATCTCCATCTCTCTCTATCTCCATCTCTCTCTATCTCCATCTCTCTATCTCCACCTCTCTCTCCCTCTCCACCTCTCTCTCTCTATCTCTCCCTCTCTCTATCTCTCCCTCTCTCTATCTCTCCCTCTCTCTCACTGTGTGTGTGTGTGTGTGTGTGTACAGCAGTGTCCCTAGACGAGAGAGAGATCCCTAGACGGGGAAATTACTTTCAAACTGCAGTACCGAAATGTGTCCGTTAGATGGCAGCATGCACCAAGGAATGAAGGAAAGTGCAAAACAAAATGAAAAGGCACATCGCCTGGGCCAAAAATAATCGTAACAAATCAACGGGGGCATTTCTCGGAAAACTAACACCGGGGCAGTGCTCAGGGGGGTCCCACCTCGTGGCCACCCGGTTTGGGGGGCCATCGGGGCCGGCTGAAGAATCGCCCATACTCTGCCATAGGCAGCCCACGGTCCATCCGATCAGAGCAATGCCGGGCGGCCGGCAACCTATGGATCATAACACATCAACGGAGGCATGATAAGAGCATCTTTTATTATCTGCCAAGAAATATAGACCATCACAATGTTCCCCAACTTTCAGCTTCTACCACATCGCTGGGGAGTTTATTCCACTGTGTGACTACTCTCTCTCTCTCTGTGTGTGTGTGTGTGTGTGTGTGTGTGTGTGTGTGTGTGTGTGTGTGTGTGTGTGTGTGTGCAGCAGTGTCTCCGGTTTTCCTTTTGGAATGCCTTGAAGCCGGGGGGGCTTTGCACTCATGAGAACATAGGGTGTCCTTGCCCTCCTTTCGCAGCCCAGGGCATTGAGAGATCCCTAGACGGGGAAATTACTTTCAAACTGCAGTACCGAAATGTGTCCGTTAGATGGTAGCATGCACCAAGGAATGAAGGAAAGTGCAAAACAAAATGAAAAGGCACATCGCCTGGGCGAAAAATAATCATAACAAATCAACGGGGGCATTTCTCGGAAAACTAACACCGGGGCAGTGCTCAGGGGGGTCCCACCTCGTGGCCACCCGGTTTGGGGGGCGATCGGGGCCGGTTCCGAAAATCGCTAAATCTCCCATAGCCAGCCCACGCTCCATCCGATAGAGCAATGCCGGGCGGCCGGCCGGCAACTACGGATCATAACAAATCAACGGGGGCATTTCTCGGAAAACTAACACCGGGGCAGTGCTCAGGGGGGTCCCACCTCGTGGCCACCCGGTTTGGGGGGCGATCGGGGCCGGTTCCGAAAATCGCTAAATCTCCCATAGCCAGCCCACGCTCCATCCGATAGAGCAATGCCGGGCGGCCGGCCGGCAACTACGGATCATAACAAATCAACGGGGGCATTTCTCGGAAAACTAACACCGGGGCAGTGCTCAGGGGGGTCCCACCTCGTGGCCACCCGGTTTGGGGGGCGATCGGGGCCGGTTCCGAAAATCGCTAAATCTCCCATAGCCAGCCCACGCTCCATCCGATAGAGCAATGCCGGGCGGCCGGCCGGCAACTACGGATCATAACAAATCAACGGGGGCATTTCTCGGAAAACTAACACCGGGGCAGTGCTCAGGGGGGTCCCACCTCGTGGCCACCCGGTTTGGGGGGCGATCGGGGCCGGTTCCGAAAATCGCTAAATCTCCCATAGCCAGCACACGCTCCATCCGATAGAGCAATGCCGGGCGGCCGGCCGGCAACTACGGATCATAACAAATCAACGGGGGCATTTCTCGGAAAACTAACACCGGGGCAGTGCTCAGGGGGGTCCCACCTCGTGGCCACCCGGTTTGGGGGGCGATCGGGGCCGGTTCCGAAAATCGCTAAATCTCCCATAGCCAGCCCACGCTCCATCCGATAGAGCAATGCCGGGCGGCCGGCCGGCAACTACGGATCATAACAAATCAACGGGGGCATTTCTCGGAAAACTAACACCGGGGCAGTGCTCAGGGGGGTCCCACCTCGTGGCCACCCGGTTTGGGGGGCACCAGGCGGCCGAGTGAAAAACTTTGAAAAATATTCTATCTCCTCACTCCCATTGACTTTACATTAGGGCGACCAGGCGGCCGGCGGAAAAAAAATCATAACAAATCAACGGGGGCATTTCTCCGAAAACTAACACCGGGGCAGTGCTCAGGGGGCTCCCAGCTATCAGCCACCCTATCCCGGGACCGATGGGAGCACTTTAAAATTTTCGAGTCAGGGGACCAGACGGCCGAGTGAAAAACTTTGAAAAATATTCTATCTCCTCACTCCCATTGACTTTACATTAGGGCGACCAGGCGGCCGGCGGAAAAAAAATCATAACAAATCAACGGGGGCATTTCTCCGAAAACTAACACCGGGGCAGTGCTCAGGGGGCTCCCAGCTATCAGCCACCCTATCCCGGGACCGATGGGAGCACTTTAAAATTTTCGAGTCAGGGGACCAGACGGCCGAGTGAAAAACTTTGAAAAATATTCTATCTCCTCACTCCCATTGACTTTACATTAGGGCGACCAGGCGGCCGGCGGAAAAAAAATCATAACAAATCAACGGGGGCATTTCTCCGAAAACTAACACCGGGGCAGTGCTCAGGGGGCTCCCAGCTATCAGCCACCCTATCCCGGGACCGATGGGAGCACTTTAAAATTTTCGAGTCAGGGGACCAGACGGCCGAGTGAAAAACTTTGAAAAATATTCTATCTCCTCACTCCCATTGACTTTACATTAGGGCGACCAGGCGGCCGGCGGAAAAAAAATCATAACAAATCAACGGGGGCATTTCTCCGAAAACTAACACCGGGGCAGTGCTCAGGGGGCTCCCAGCTATCAGCCACCCTATCCCGGGACCGATGGGAGCACTTTAAAATTTTCGAGTCAGGGGACCAGACGGCCGAGTGAAAAACTTTGAAAAATATTCTATCTCCTCACTCCCATTGACTTTACATTAGGGCGACCAGGCGGCCGGCGGAAAAAAAATCATAACAAATCAACGGGGGCATTTCTCCGAAAACTAACACCGGGGCTGTGCTCAGGGGGCTCCCAGCTATCAGCCCCCCGGGTCTGGGGGCATTGTTTTTCTTTTTAATCATTTTGAGCATTTCCCCCAGTTTAGAGATGTGTGCCCCTAGACAACCCATTGAGAATAACTATGAAATGTTCTGAAGTTTTGATTTTCAAATGTCGGTGAAAATTGAAAAACGTCATATATTCTTCAAAGGAAGCATGGGGCGATGGTAGGGAGAGTCCCCGCAGCGTGCCTCGGCGGCGATGGGAGCGTTTTCGATGTCCCCGTCCCCCCCCCATAGGGATAGAAGGGGAGTTAGGTGACCAGGCGTCCCGGGTCCCAAAAATCGAAAAATTAATATAGAATGCTTTTTAATCCAGAAATAAAGTAGGGGGCAGTCCTGGTGAGAGTCCCAGCCACAGCCCCAGTGTGTTTTGGAGCCGTTTGGGGCCGGGTGAAAAACTTTGAAAAATGTTCTATCTCCTCACTCCCATTGACTTTGCATTAGGGCGACCAGGCGGCCGGCGGGAAAACAATCATAACAAATCAACGGAGGCATTTCTCCGAAAACTAACACCGGGGCAGTGCTCAGGGGGCTCCCAGCTATCAGCCACCCTATCCCGGGACCGATGGGAGCACTTTAAAATTTTCGAGTTAGGGGACCAGGCGGCCGAGTGAAAAACTTTGAAAAATTTTCTATCTCCTCACTCCCATTGACTTTGCATTAGGGCGACCAGGCGGCCGGCGGAAAAAAAATCATAACAAATCAACGGGGGCATTTCTCCGAAAACTAACACCGGGGCAGTGCTCAGGGGGCTCCCAGCTATCAGCCACCCTATCCCGGGACCGATGGGAGCACTTTAAAATTTTCGAGTTAGGGGACCAGGCGGCCGAGTGAAAAACTTTGAAAAATATTCTATCTCCTCACTCCCATTGACTTTACATTAGGGCGACCAGGCGGCCGGCGGAAAAAAAATCATAACAAATCAACGGGGGCATTTCTCCGAAAACTAACCAAATCAACGGGGGCATTTCTCGGAAAACTAACACCGGGGCAGTGCTCAGGGGGGTCCCACCTCGTGGCCACCCGGTTTGGGGGGCGATCGGGGCCGGTTCCGAAAATCGCTAAATCTCCCATAGCCAGCACACGCTCCATCCGATAGAGCAATGCCGGGCGGCCGGCCGGCAACTACGGATCATAACAAATCAACGGGGGCATTTCTCCGAAAACTAACACCGGGGCAGTGCTCAGGGGGCTCCCAGCTATCAGCCACCCTATCCCGGGACCGATGGGAGCACTTTAAAATTTTCGAGTCAGGGGACCAGACGGCCGAGTGAAAAACTTTGAAAAATATTCTATCTCCTCACTCCCATTGACTTTACATTAGGGCGACCAGGCGGCCGGCGGAAAAAAAATCATAACAAATCAACGGGGGCATTTCTCCGAAAACTAACACCGGGGCAGTGCTCAGGGGGCTCCCAGCTATCAGCCACCCTATCCCGGGACCGATGGGAGCACTTTAAAATTTTCGAGTCAGGGGACCAGACGGCCGAGTGAAAAACTTTGAAAAATATTCTATCTCCTCACTCCCATTGACTTTACATTAGGGCGACCAGGCGGCCGGCGGAAAAAAAATCATAACAAATCAACGGGGGCATTTCTCCGAAAACTAACACCGGGGCAGTGCTCAGGGGGCTCCCAGCTATCAGCCACCCTATCCCGGGACCGATGGGAGCACTTTAAAATTTTCGAGTCAGGGGACCAGACGGCCGAGTGAAAAACTTTGAAAAATATTCTATCTCCTCACTCCCATTGACTTTACATTAGGGCGACCAGGCGGCCGGCGGAAAAAAAATCATAACAAATCAACGGGGGCATTTCTCCGAAAACTAACACCGGGGCTGTGCTCAGGGGGCTCCCAGCTATCAGCCCCCCGGGTCTGGGGGCATTGTTTTTCTTTTTAATCATTTTGAGCATTTCCCCCAGTTTAGAGATGTGTGCCCCTAGACAACCCATTGAGAATAACTATGAAATGTTCTGAAGTTTTGATTTTCAAATGTCGGTGAAAATTGAAAAACGTCATATATTCTTCAAAGGAAGCATGGGGCGATGGTAGGGAGAGTCCCCGCAGCGTGCCTCGGCGGCGATGGGAGCGTTTTCGATGTCCCCGTCCCCCCCCCATAGGGATAGAAGGGGAGTTAGGTGACCAGGCGTCCCGGGTCCCAAAAATCGAAAAATTAATATAGAATGCTTTTTAATCCAGAAATAAAGTAGGGGGCAGTCCTGGTGAGAGTCCCAGCCACAGCCCCAGTGTGTTTTGGAGCCGTTTGGGGCCGGGTGAAAAACTTTGAAAAATGTTCTATCTCCTCACTCCCATTGACTTTGCATTAGGGCGACCAGGCGGCCGGCGGGAAAACAATCATAACAAATCAACGGAGGCATTTCTCCGAAAACTAACACCGGGGCAGTGCTCAGGGGGCTCCCAGCTATCAGCCACCCTATCCCGGGACCGATGGGAGCACTTTAAAATTTTCGAGTTAGGGGACCAGGCGGCCGAGTGAAAAACTTTGAAAAATTTTCTATCTCCTCACTCCCATTGACTTTGCATTAGGGCGACCAGGCGGCCGGCGGAAAAAAAATCATAACAAATCAACGGGGGCATTTCTCCGAAAACTAACACCGGGGCAGTGCTCAGGGGGCTCCCAGCTATCAGCCACCCTATCCCGGGACCGATGGGAGCACTTTAAAATTTTCGAGTTAGGGGACCAGGCGGCCGAGTGAAAAACTTTGAAAAATATTCTATCTCCTCACTCCCATTGACTTTACATTAGGGCGACCAGGCGGCCGGCGGAAAAAAAATCATAACAAATCAACGGGGGCATTTCTCCGAAAACTAACACCGGGGCAGTGCTCAGGGGGCTCCCAGCTATCAGCCACCCTATCCCGGGACCGATGGGAGCACTTTAAAATTTTCGAGTCAGGGGACCAGACGGCCGAGTGAAAAACTTTGAAAAATATTCTATCTCCTCACTCCCATTGACTTTACATTAGGGCGACCAGGCGGCCGGCGGAAAAAAAATCATAACAAATCAACGGGGGCATTTCTCCGAAAACTAACACCGGGGCAGTGCTCAGGGGGCTCCCAGCTATCAGCCACCCTATCCCGGGACCGATGGGAGCACTTTAAAATTTTCGAGTCAGGGGACCAGACGGCCGAGTGAAAAACTTTGAAAAATATTCTATCTCCTCACTCCCATTGACTTTACATTAGGGCGACCAGGCGGCCGGCGGAAAAAAAATCATAACAAATCAACGGGGGCATTTCTCCGAAAACTAACACCGGGGCAGTGCTCAGGGGGCTCCCAGCTATCAGCCACCCTATCCCGGGACCGATGGGAGCACTTTAAAATTTTCGAGTCAGGGGACCAGACGGCCGAGTGAAAAACTTTGAAAAATATTCTATCTCCTCACTCCCATTGACTTTACATTAGGGCGACCAGGCGGCCGGCGGAAAAAAAATCATAACAAATCAACGGGGGCATTTCTCCGAAAACTAACACCGGGGCAGTGCTCAGGGGGCTCCCAGCTATCAGCCACCCTATCCCGGGACCGATGGGAGCACTTTAAAATTTTCGAGTCAGGGGACCAGACGGCCGAGTGAAAAACTTTGAAAAATATTCTATCTCCTCACTCCCATTGACTTTACATTAGGGCGACCAGGCGGCCGGCGGAAAAAAAATCATAACAAATCAACGGGGGCATTTCTCCGAAAACTAACACCGGGGCTGTGCTCAGGGGGCTCCCAGCTATCAGCCCCCCGGGTCTGGGGGCATTGTTTTTCTTTTTAATCATTTTGAGCATTTCCCCCAGTTTAGAGATGTGTGCCCCTAGACAACCCATTGAGAATAACTATGAAATGTTCTGAAGTTTTGATTTTCAAATGTCGGTGAAAATTGAAAAACGTCATATATTCTTCAAAGGAAGCATGGGGCGATGGTAGGGAGAGTCCCCGCAGCGTGCCTCGGCGGCGATGGGAGCGTTTTCGATGTCCCCGTCCCCCCCCCATAGGGATAGAAGGGGAGTTAGGTGACCAGGCGTCCCGGGTCCCAAAAATCGAAAAATTAATATAGAATGCTTTTTAATCCAGAAATAAAGTAGGGGGCAGTCCTGGTGAGAGTCCCAGCCACAGCCCCAGTGTGTTTTGGAGCCGTTTGGGGCCGGGTGAAAAACTTTGAAAAATGTTCTATCTCCTCACTCCCATTGACTTTGCATTAGGGCGACCAGGCGGCCGGCGGGAAAACAATCATAACAAATCAACGGAGGCATTTCTCCGAAAACTAACACCGGGGCAGTGCTCAGGGGGCTCCCAGCTATCAGCCACCCTATCCCGGGACCGATGGGAGCACTTTAAAATTTTCGAGTTAGGGGACCAGGCGGCCGAGTGAAAAACTTTGAAAAATTTTCTATCTCCTCACTCCCATTGACTTTGCATTAGGGCGACCAGGCGGCCGGCGGAAAAAAAATCATAACAAATCAACGGGGGCATTTCTCCGAAAACTAACACCGGGGCAGTGCTCAGGGGGCTCCCAGCTATCAGCCACCCTATCCCGGGACCGATGGGAGCACTTTAAAATTTTCGAGTTAGGGGACCAGGCGGCCGAGTGAAAAACTTAGAAAAATTTTCTATCTCCCCTAGGTGACCAGGCAGCCGGAGCTGATTTTTCTGACCCCTAAAACAATTATTAAAAGGTATTTTTTCGCCAAACTAAGACTTTTAAAATTCAAATAGGATGATTATCTACTGCCCCAGTGGGTTTTTGAACCATTTTAAGCCTTTTTGACAGTTTTCATTTTTCCCCCATTGACTTCAATGGGAGTTAGGTGACCAGTCCTCCGACTTTTGAACCTCTCCTGGGGGGGCTGTGAGCCCCCGATTTCTTTGCAAAGCACGTCATTCGATTCGTCTCAGTCCCCTCTATATACCCCGTGTGTTTGTTTTCTCGAAAAACCCCCGGAACACGGTTTTTTAGGGGGGGGGTGGGGGGGGGGTACTTCGGAGCCATTTGGGGGGGGGTAAACGACATTTCCCGAAATTAATTTTAACACAGCCTTCCTCAGAATCGCTTTTCCAACAAAATCCTTTTTATTTCGAGTCTCTACGATGTTCCTAAGTGGTCGAAACCACTTTTGGACAGTTTTTACACCAAACGGCTCGGGCGCACAGCGGGCCGTGTGCCGATGGGCGGTTCTCGCGGGTCTGAGGCGGGGCTAGGCTGCTCGCGGCGGGCATGGGAGTGCCGTGTGCAGCCGCCACAGTGTTCCAGGCTGTCAGCATTTCTCTACGGTGCCGGGGGAAATACAGGAACTGGGTTTTTGAAGACACTTAGTGCAATGAGAGAGGTCAAAACTGAGCTAAGGGCACTTGCTGGAGGAAAGTGGCTGGGCCCCGCTAGCTCTTTTACGGACACTTTCTGGACTTGGCCCGGGATTTTCAGACGGTTCTTTGCGACTGTCTGATCATCCAGCGAAATGCAAGGGGGGGAACGGTCCCGGCCGCACCCCGCGTTTCAGGCCTCGTCGGCGGCCCGCTCCGGCGGCTGCGCCCGCTAAGTCTTCGCGGCCCGCCGTGGAGAGTGTGTATGCTGCCCGCCCCAGACGTTCACCCCAAGGGCTTGCGGGCCTTTAAGGGTCTGTCTTTCGGGGTTTCACGGGCTCTGACCTCACCTCCCTGTGGTTCCCGACCGGGGTGTATGTATGCTGCCCGCCCCAGACGTTCACCCCAAGGGCTTGCGGGCCTTTAAGGGTCTGTCTTTCGGGGTTTCACGGGCTCTGACATCTCCCCGGTGGTTCCCACGGAACGGACATATGTATGCTGCCCGCCCCCGGCAGGAACCCCAAGGGCTTGCGGGCCTTTAAGGGTGAGTGCGGGGGGCGTACGGGCTCTGACATATCTCCGGTGGCTCCCACGGAACGGACATATGTATGCTGCCCGCCCCCGGCAGGAACCCCAAGGGCTTGCGGGCCTTTAAGGGTGAGTGCGGGGGGCGTACGGGCTCTGACATATCTCCGGTGGCTCACACGGAACGGACATATGTATGCTGCCCGCCCCCCGGCAGGAACCCCAAGGGCTGTCCCGGCCTTTAAGGGTGAGTGCGGGGGGCGTACGGGCTCTGACATATCTCCGGTGGCTCCCACGGAACGGACATATGTATGCTGCCCGCCCCCGGCAGGAACCCCAAGGGCTGTCCCGGCCTTTAAGGGTGAGTGCGGGGGGCGTACGGGCTCTGACATATCTCCGGTGGCTCCCACGGAACGGACATATGTATGCTGCCCGCCCCCCGGCAGGAACCCCAAGGGCTGTCCCGGCCTTTAAGGGTGAGTGCGGGGGGCGTACGGGCTCTGACATATCTCCGGTGGCTGCCACGAGACGGAATATGTATGCTGCC
>NW_027102695.1:72500-110000 GCF_036373705.1 Amia ocellicauda
GAGATCTGCTATCCAGCCCTGGAGGTCTGCCTGCCTGCCCTGGCAGCAGCACTGCCTGCCCTGGAGGTCTGCTATCCAGCCCTGGAGGTCTGCTATCCAGCCCTGGAGGTCAGCCTGTTAGCCCTGGAGGTCTGCCTGCCTGCCCTGGAGGTCTGCCTGCCTGCCTGTTAGCCCTGGAGGTCAGCCTGTTAGCCCTGGAGGTCTGCTATCCAGCCCTGGTAGCAGCACTGCCTGCCCTGGAGATCTGCTATCCAGCCCTGGAGGTCTGCCTGCCTGCCCTGGCAGCAGCACTGCCTGCCCTGGAGGTCAGCCTGCCAGCCCTGGAGGTCTGCCTTCCAGCCCTGGAGGTCTGCCTGTTAGCCCTGGAGGTCTGCTATCCAGCCCTGGTAGCAGCACTGCCTGCCCTGGAGGTCTGCCGGCCTGCCCTGGAGGTCTGCCTGCCTGCCCTGGAGGTCTGCCTGCCTGCCTGTTAGCCCTGGAGGTCTGCCTGCCTGCCCTGGAGGTCTGCCTGTTAGCCCTGGAGGTCTGCTATCCAGCCCTGGTAGCAGCACTGCCTGCCCTGGAGGTCAGCTATCCAGCCCTGGAGGTCTGCCTGCCTGCCTGTTAGCCCTGGTAGCAGCACTGCCTGCCCTGGAGGTCTGCCTGCCTGCCCTGGCAGCAGCACTGCCTGCCCTGGAGGTCTGCTATCCAGCCCTGGAGGTCTGCTATCCAGCCCTGGAGGTCTGTCTGCCTGCCCTGGCAGCAGCACTGCCTGCCCTGGAGGTCTGCCTGCCTGCCCTGGAGGTCTGCCTGCCTGCCATCCAGCCCTGGAGGTCTGCTATCCAGCCCTGGTAGCAGCACTGCCTGCCCTGGAGGTCTGCCTGCCTGCCCTGGAGGTCTGCCTGCCTGCCCTGGAGGTCTGCTATCCAGCCCTGGAGGTCTGCCTGCCTGCCTGTTAGCCCTGGAGGTCTGCCTGCCTGCCTGCCTGCCTGCCTGCCTGCCTGCCCTGGAGGTCTGCCTGCCTGCCTGTTAGCCCTGGAGGTCAGCCTGTTAGCCCTGGAGGTCTGCTATCCAGCCCTGGAGGTCTGCCTGCCTGCCCTGGAGGTCTGCTATCCAGCCCTGGAGGTCTGCCTGCCTGCCCTGGAGCTCTGCCTGCCTGCCCTGGAGCTCTGCCTGCCTGCCCTGGAGGTCTGCCTGTTAGCCCTGGAGGTCAGCCTGTTAGCCCTGGAGGTCTGCTATCCAGCCCTGGAGGTCTGCCTGCCTGCCCTGGAGGTCTGCTATCCAGCCCTGGAGGTCTGCCTGTTAGCCCTGGAGGTCTGCTATCCAGCCCTGGAGGTCTGCCTGTTAGCCCTGGAGGTCTGCTATCCAGCCCTGGAGGTCTGCCTGCCAGCCCTGGAGGTCTGCTATCCAGCCCTGGAGGTCTGCCTGTTAGCCCTGGAGGTCTGCTATCCAGCCCTGGAGGTCTGCTATCCAGCCCTGGTAGCAGCACTGCCTGCCCTGGAGGTCTGCTATCCAGCCCTGGAGGTCTGCCTGCCTGCCCTGGTAGCAGCACTGCCTGCCCTGGAGGTCTGCCGGCCTGCCCTGGAGGTCTGCCTGCCTGCCCTGGAGGTCTGCCTGCCTGCCTGTTAGCCCTGGAGGTCTGCTATCCAGCCCTGGAGGTCTGCCTGCCAGCCCTGGAGGTCTGCTATCCAGCCCTGGAGGTCTGCCTGTTAGCCCTGGAGGTCTGCTATCCAGCCCTGGAGGTCTGCCTGCCTGCCTGTTAGCCCTGGAGGTCAGCCTGTTAGCCCTGGAGGTCTGCCTGCCTGCCCTGGTAGCAGCACTGCCTGCCTGCCTGCCTGCCTGCCTGCCCTGGAGGTCAGCCTGCCAGCCCTGGAGGTCTGCTATCCAGCCCTGGTAGCAGCACTGCCTGCCCTGGAGGTCTGCCTGCCTGCCCTGGAGGTCAGCCTGTTAGCCCTGGAGGTCTGCCTTCCAGCCCTGGAGGTCTGCCTGTTAGCCCTGGAGGTCTGCTATCCAGCCCTGGTAGCAGCACTGCCTGCCCTGGAGGTCTGCTATCCAGCCCTGGAGGTCTGCCTGCCTGCCTGTTAGCCCTGGTAGCAGCACTGCCTGCCCTGGAGGTCTGCCTGCCTGCCCTGGCAGCAGCACTGCCTGCCCTGGAGGTCTGCTATCCAGCCCTGGAGGTCTGCCTGTTAGCCCTGGAGGTCTGCTATCCAGCCCTGGAGGTCTGCCTGTTAGCCCTGGAGGTCTGCTATCCAGCCCTGGAGGTCTGCCTGCCAGCCCTGGAGGTCTGCTATCCAGCCCTGGAGGTCTGCCTGTTAGCCCTGGAGGTCTGCTATCCAGCCCTGGAGGTCTGCTATCCAGCCCTGGTAGCAGCACTGCCTGCCCTGGAGGTCTGCTATCCAGCCCTGGAGGTCTGCCTGCCTGCCCTGGTAGCAGCACTGCCTGCCCTGGAGGTCTGCCGGCCTGCCCTGGAGGTCTGCCTGCCTGCCCTGGAGGTCTGCCTGCCTGCCTGTTAGCCCTGGAGGTCTGCTATCCAGCCCTGGAGGTCTGCCTGCCAGCCCTGGAGGTCTGCTATCCAGCCCTGGAGGTCTGCCTGTTAGCCCTGGAGGTCTGCTATCCAGCCCTGGAGGTCTGCCTGCCTGCCTGTTAGCCCTGGAGGTCAGCCTGTTAGCCCTGGAGGTCTGCCTGCCTGCCCTGGTAGCAGCACTGCCTGCCTGCCTGCCTGCCTGCCTGCCCTGGAGGTCAGCCTGCCAGCCCTGGAGGTCTGCTATCCAGCCCTGGTAGCAGCACTGCCTGCCCTGGAGGTCTGCCTGCCTGCCCTGGAGGTCAGCCTGTTAGCCCTGGAGGTCTGCCTTCCAGCCCTGGAGGTCTGCCTGTTAGCCCTGGAGGTCTGCTATCCAGCCCTGGTAGCAGCACTGCCTGCCCTGGAGATCTGCTATCCAGCCCTGGAGGTCTGCCTGCCTGCCCTGGCAGCAGCACTGCCTGCCCTGGAGGTCTGCTATCCAGCCCTGGAGGTCTGCTATCCAGCCCTGGAGGTCAGCCTGTTAGCCCTGGAGGTCTGCCTGCCTGCCCTGGAGGTCTGCCTGCCTGCCTGTTAGCCCTGGAGGTCAGCCTGTTAGCCCTGGAGGTCTGCTATCCAGCCCTGGTAGCAGCACTGCCTGCCCTGGAGATCTGCTATCCAGCCCTGGAGGTCTGCCTGCCTGCCCTGGCAGCAGCACTGCCTGCCCTGGAGGTCAGCCTGCCAGCCCTGGAGGTCTGCCTTCCAGCCCTGGAGGTCTGCCTGTTAGCCCTGGAGGTCTGCTATCCAGCCCTGGTAGCAGCACTGCCTGCCCTGGAGGTCTGCCGGCCTGCCCTGGAGGTCTGCCTGCCTGCCCTGGAGGTCTGCCTGCCTGCCTGTTAGCCCTGGAGGTCTGCCTGCCTGCCCTGGAGGTCTGCCTGTTAGCCCTGGAGGTCTGCTATCCAGCCCTGGTAGCAGCACTGCCTGCCCTGGAGGTCAGCTATCCAGCCCTGGAGGTCTGCCTGCCTGCCTGTTAGCCCTGGTAGCAGCACTGCCTGCCCTGGAGGTCTGCCTGCCTGCCCTGGCAGCAGCACTGCCTGCCCTGGAGGTCTGCTATCCAGCCCTGGAGGTCTGCTATCCAGCCCTGGAGGTCTGCCTGCCTGCCCTGGCAGCAGCACTGCCTGCCCTGGAGGTCTGCCTGCCTGCCCTGGAGGTCTGCCTGCCTGCCATCCAGCCCTGGAGGTCTGCTATCCAGCCCTGGTAGCAGCACTGCCTGCCCTGGAGGTCTGCCTGCCTGCCCTGGAGGTCTGCCTGCCTGCCCTGGAGGTCTGCTATCCAGCCCTGGAGGTCTGCCTGCCTGCCTGTTAGCCCTGGAGGTCTGCCTGCCTGCCTGCCTGCCTGCCTGCCTGCCTGCCCTGGAGGTCTGCCTGCCTGCCTGTTAGCCCTGGAGGTCAGCCTGTTAGCCCTGGAGGTCTGCTATCCAGCCCTGGAGGTCTGCCTGCCTGCCCTGGAGGTCTGCTATCCAGCCCTGGAGGTCTGCCTGCCTGCCCTGGAGGTCTGCCTGCCTGCCCTGGAGGTCTGCCTGTTAGCCCTGGAGGTCTGCCTGCCTGCCCTGGAGGTCTGCCTGCCTGCCTGTTAGCCCTGGAGGTCTGCCTGCCTGCCCTGGAGGTCTGCCTGCCTGCCCTGGAGGTCTGCCTGCCTGCCCTGGAGCTCTGCCTGCCTGCCCTGGAGCTCTGCCTGCCTGCCCTGGAGGTCTGCCTGTTAGCCCTGGAGGTCAGCCTGTTAGCCCTGGAGGTCTGCTATCCAGCCCTGGTAGCAGCACTGCCTGCCCTGGAGGTCTGCTATCCAGCCCTGGAGGTCTGCCTGCCTGCCTGTTAGCCCTGGTAGCAGCACTGCCTGCCCTGGAGGTCTGCCTGCCTGCCCTGGCAGCAGCACTGCCTGCCCTGGAGGTCTGCTATCCAGCCCTGGAGGTCTGCCTGTTAGCCCTGGAGGTCTGCTATCCAGCCCTGGAGGTCTGCCTGTTAGCCCTGGAGGTCTGCTATCCAGCCCTGGAGGTCTGCCTGCCAGCCCTGGAGGTCTGCTATCCAGCCCTGGAGGTCTGCCTGTTAGCCCTGGAGGTCTGCTATCCAGCCCTGGAGGTCTGCTATCCAGCCCTGGTAGCAGCACTGCCTGCCCTGGAGGTCTGCTATCCAGCCCTGGAGGTCTGCCTGCCTGCCCTGGTAGCAGCACTGCCTGCCCTGGAGGTCTGCCGGCCTGCCCTGGAGGTCTGCCTGCCTGCCCTGGAGGTCTGCCTGCCTGCCTGTTAGCCCTGGAGGTCTGCTATCCAGCCCTGGAGGTCTGCCTGCCAGCCCTGGAGGTCTGCTATCCAGCCCTGGAGGTCTGCCTGTTAGCCCTGGAGGTCTGCTATCCAGCCCTGGAGGTCTGCCTGCCTGCCTGTTAGCCCTGGAGGTCAGCCTGTTAGCCCTGGAGGTCTGCCTGCCTGCCCTGGTAGCAGCACTGCCTGCCTGCCTGCCTGCCTGCCTGCCCTGGAGGTCAGCCTGCCAGCCCTGGAGGTCTGCTATCCAGCCCTGGTAGCAGCACTGCCTGCCCTGGAGGTCTGCCTGCCTGCCCTGGAGGTCAGCCTGTTAGCCCTGGAGGTCTGCCTTCCAGCCCTGGAGGTCTGCCTGTTAGCCCTGGAGGTCTGCTATCCAGCCCTGGTAGCAGCACTGCCTGCCCTGGAGGTCTGCTATCCAGCCCTGGAGGTCTGCCTGCCTGCCTGTTAGCCCTGGTAGCAGCACTGCCTGCCCTGGAGGTCTGCCTGCCTGCCCTGGCAGCAGCACTGCCTGCCCTGGAGGTCTGCTATCCAGCCCTGGAGGTCTGCCTGTTAGCCCTGGAGGTCTGCTATCCAGCCCTGGAGGTCTGCCTGTTAGCCCTGGAGGTCTGCTATCCAGCCCTGGAGGTCTGCCTGCCAGCCCTGGAGGTCTGCTATCCAGCCCTGGAGGTCTGCCTGTTAGCCCTGGAGGTCTGCTATCCAGCCCTGGAGGTCTGCTATCCAGCCCTGGTAGCAGCACTGCCTGCCCTGGAGGTCTGCTATCCAGCCCTGGAGGTCTGCCTGCCTGCCCTGGTAGCAGCACTGCCTGCCCTGGAGGTCTGCCGGCCTGCCCTGGAGGTCTGCCTGCCTGCCCTGGAGGTCTGCCTGCCTGCCTGTTAGCCCTGGAGGTCTGCTATCCAGCCCTGGAGGTCTGCCTGCCAGCCCTGGAGGTCTGCTATCCAGCCCTGGAGGTCTGCCTGTTAGCCCTGGAGGTCTGCTATCCAGCCCTGGAGGTCTGCCTGCCTGCCTGTTAGCCCTGGAGGTCAGCCTGTTAGCCCTGGAGGTCTGCCTGCCTGCCCTGGTAGCAGCACTGCCTGCCTGCCTGCCTGCCTGCCTGCCCTGGAGGTCAGCCTGCCAGCCCTGGAGGTCTGCTATCCAGCCC
Organism: Amia ocellicauda; assembly: GCF_036373705.1. NCBI lineage: Eukaryota > Metazoa > Chordata > Actinopteri > Amiiformes > Amiidae > Amia > Amia ocellicauda. Next base: position 78,426 of record NW_027102695.1, read on the forward strand.
TGGTAGCAGCACTGCCTGCCCTGGAGGTCTGCCTGCCTGCCCTGGAGGTCAGCCTGTTAGCCCTGGAGGTCTGCCTTCCAGCCCTGGAGGTCTGCCTGTTAGCCCTGGAGGTCTGCTATCCAGCCCTGGTAGCAGCACTGCCTGCCCTGGAGGTCTGCTATCCAGCCCTGGAGGTCTGCCTGCCTGCCTGTTAGCCCTGGTAGCAGCACTGCCTGCCCTGGAGGTCTGCCTGCCTGCCCTGGCAGCAGCACTGCCTGCCCTGGAGGTCTGCTATCCAGCCCTGGAGGTCTGCCTGTTAGCCCTGGAGGTCTGCTATCCAGCCCTGGTAGCAGCACTGCCTGCCCTGGAGGTCTGCTATCCAGCCCTGGAGGTCTGCCTGCCTGCCCTGGTAGCAGCACTGCCAGCCCTGGAGGTCTGCTATCCAGCCCTGGAGGTCTGCCTGCCTGCCCTGGAGGTCTGCTATCCAGCCCTGGAGGTCTGCTATCCAGCCCTGGTAGCAGCACTGCCTGCCCTGGAGGTCTGCTATCCAGCCCTGGAGGTCTGCCTGCCTGCCTGTTAGCCCTGGAGGTCAGCCTGTTAGCCCTGGAGGTCTGCCTGCCTGCCCTGGAGGTCTGCTATCCAGCCCTGGTAGCAGCACTGCCTGCCCTGGAGGTCTGCCTGCCTGCCCTGGAGGTCTGCCTGTTAGCCCTGGAGGTCTGCTATCCAGCCCTGGAGGTCTGCCTGCCTGCCCTGGAGGTCTGCCTGCCTGCCCTGGAGGTCTGCTATCCAGCCCTGGAGGTCTGCCTGCCTGCCTGTTAGCCCTGGAGGTCTGCCTGCCTGCCCTGGAGGTCTGCCTGCCTGCCTTCCAGCCCTGCCTGCCTGCCTGCCTGCCCTGGAGGTCAGCCTTCCAGCCCTGGCAGCACGGCCTACCAGCCTGCCAGCCTGCCCTCCCCAGCCACACAGCCCTGCCTGCCTGCCCTGGAGGTCAGCCTTCCAGCCCTGGAGGTCTGCCTGCCTGCCTTCCAGCCCTGCCTGCCTGCCTGCCTGCCCTGGAGGTCAGCCTTCCAGCCCTGGCAGCACGGCCTACCAGCCTGCCAGCCTGCCCTCCCCAGCCACACAGCCCTGCCTGCCTGCCCTGGAGGTCAGCCTTCCAGCCCTGGAGGTCTGCCTGCCTGCCTTCCAGCCCTGCCTGCCTGCCTGCCTGCCCTGGAGGTCAGCCTGCCTGCCTGCTGCTGCTAGGCCGCTGCCCCGAGCCGCCGACCCCATCGACAGGAACACGAGAGAGTTTACAAGCGAGAGGAGGCCACATATTCGACACCTCTCGTGCTCGTTTTAGGGTCCTCTCCAGTCTGTTTGGACGTGTGTTATTCTGAATCTGCTGCTTTAACTCAAGGGATTCTGTCGTGATTGATGCCTTGTACTTCGCTGTATGTTTGCACTGGTGTTGTAAGTCGCCCTCTGTAAGATCATCATTTATTATCTGCCAAGAAATAAAGATCATCATAATGTTCCCCAACTTTCAGCTTCTGGGGAGTTTGTTCCAGAGTGTGACGACTCTCTCTCTATCACCATCTCTCTCTCTATCTCCATCTCTCTATCACCATCTCTCTCTCTCTATCTCTATCTCTCTATCACCATCTCTCTCTCTATCTCCATCTCTCTCTATCTCCATCTCTCTCTATCTCCATCTCTCTATCTCCACCTCTCTCTCCCTCTCCACCTCTCTCTCTCTATCTCTCCCTCTCTCTATCTCTCCCTCTCTCTATCTCTCCCTCTCTCTCACTGTGTGTGTGTGTGTGTGTGTGTACAGCAGTGTCCCTAGACGAGAGAGAGATCCCTAGACGGGGAAATTACTTTCAAACTGCAGTACCGAAATGTGTCCGTTAGATGGCAGCATGCACCAAGGAATGAAGGAAAGTGCAAAACAAAATGAAAAGGCACATCGCCTGGGCCAAAAATAATCGTAACAAATCAACGGGGGCATTTCTCGGAAAACTAACACCGGGGCAGTGCTCAGGGGGGTCCCACCTCGTGGCCACCCGGTTTGGGGGGCCATCGGGGCCGGCTGAAGAATCGCCCATACTCTGCCATAGGCAGCCCACGGTCCATCCGATCAGAGCAATGCCGGGCGGCCGGCAACCTATGGATCATAACACATCAACGGAGGCATGATAAGAGCATCTTTTATTATCTGCCAAGAAATATAGACCATCACAATGTTCCCCAACTTTCAGCTTCTACCACATCGCTGGGGAGTTTATTCCACTGTGTGACTACTCTCTCTCTCTCTGTGTGTGTGTGTGTGTGTGTGTGTGTGTGTGTGTGTGTGTGTGTGTGTGTGTGTGTGTGTGCAGCAGTGTCTCCGGTTTTCCTTTTGGAATGCCTTGAAGCCGGGGGGGCTTTGCACTCATGAGAACATAGGGTGTCCTTGCCCTCCTTTCGCAGCCCAGGGCATTGAGAGATCCCTAGACGGGGAAATTACTTTCAAACTGCAGTACCGAAATGTGTCCGTTAGATGGTAGCATGCACCAAGGAATGAAGGAAAGTGCAAAACAAAATGAAAAGGCACATCGCCTGGGCGAAAAATAATCATAACAAATCAACGGGGGCATTTCTCGGAAAACTAACACCGGGGCAGTGCTCAGGGGGGTCCCACCTCGTGGCCACCCGGTTTGGGGGGCGATCGGGGCCGGTTCCGAAAATCGCTAAATCTCCCATAGCCAGCCCACGCTCCATCCGATAGAGCAATGCCGGGCGGCCGGCCGGCAACTACGGATCATAACAAATCAACGGGGGCATTTCTCGGAAAACTAACACCGGGGCAGTGCTCAGGGGGGTCCCACCTCGTGGCCACCCGGTTTGGGGGGCGATCGGGGCCGGTTCCGAAAATCGCTAAATCTCCCATAGCCAGCCCACGCTCCATCCGATAGAGCAATGCCGGGCGGCCGGCCGGCAACTACGGATCATAACAAATCAACGGGGGCATTTCTCGGAAAACTAACACCGGGGCAGTGCTCAGGGGGGTCCCACCTCGTGGCCACCCGGTTTGGGGGGCGATCGGGGCCGGTTCCGAAAATCGCTAAATCTCCCATAGCCAGCCCACGCTCCATCCGATAGAGCAATGCCGGGCGGCCGGCCGGCAACTACGGATCATAACAAATCAACGGGGGCATTTCTCGGAAAACTAACACCGGGGCAGTGCTCAGGGGGGTCCCACCTCGTGGCCACCCGGTTTGGGGGGCGATCGGGGCCGGTTCCGAAAATCGCTAAATCTCCCATAGCCAGCCCACGCTCCATCCGATAGAGCAATGCCGGGCGGCCGGCCGGCAACTACGGATCATAACAAATCAACGGGGGCATTTCTCGGAAAACTAACACCGGGGCAGTGCTCAGGGGGGTCCCACCTCGTGGCCACCCGGTTTGGGGGGCGATCGGGGCCGGTTCCGAAAATCGCTAAATCTCCCATAGCCAGCCCACGCTCCATCCGATAGAGCAATGCCGGGCGGCCGGCCGGCAACTACGGATCATAACAAATCAACGGGGGCATTTCTCGGAAAACTAACACCGGGGCAGTGCTCAGGGGGGTCCCACCTCGTGGCCACCCGGTTTGGGGGGCGATCGGGGCCGGTTCCGAAAATCGCTAAATCTCCCATAGCCAGCACACGCTCCATCCGATAGAGCAATGCCGGGCGGCCGGCCGGCAACTACGGATCATAACAAATCAACGGGGGCATTTCTCGGAAAACTAACACCGGGGCAGTGCTCAGGGGGGTCCCACCTCGTGGCCACCCGGTTTGGGGGGCGATCGGGGCCGGTTCCGAAAATCGCTAAATCTCCCATAGCCAGCCCACGCTCCATCCGATAGAGCAATGCCGGGCGGCCGGCCGGCAACTACGGATCATAACAAATCAACGGGGGCATTTCTCGGAAAACTAACACCGGGGCAGTGCTCAGGGGGGTCCCACCTCGTGGCCACCCGGTTTGGGGGGCGATCGGGGCCGGTTCCGAAAATCGCTAAATCTCCCATAGCCAGCACACGCTCCATCCGATAGAGCAATGCCGGGCGGCCGGCCGGCAACTACGGATCATAACAAATCAACGGGGGCATTTCTCCGAAAACTAACACCGGGGCAGTGCTCAGGGGGCTCCCAGCTATCAGCCACCCTATCCCGGGACCGATGGGAGCACTTTAAAATTTTCGAGTCAGGGGACCAGACGGCCGAGTGAAAAACTTTGAAAAATATTCTATCTCCTCACTCCCATTGACTTTACATTAGGGCGACCAGGCGGCCGGCGGAAAAAAAATCATAACAAATCAACGGGGGCATTTCTCCGAAAACTAACACCGGGGCAGTGCTCAGGGGGCTCCCAGCTATCAGCCACCCTATCCCGGGACCGATGGGAGCACTTTAAAATTTTCGAGTCAGGGGACCAGACGGCCGAGTGAAAAACTTTGAAAAATATTCTATCTCCTCACTCCCATTGACTTTACATTAGGGCGACCAGGCGGCCGGCGGAAAAAAAATCATAACAAATCAACGGGGGCATTTCTCCGAAAACTAACACCGGGGCAGTGCTCAGGGGGCTCCCAGCTATCAGCCACCCTATCCCGGGACCGATGGGAGCACTTTAAAATTTTCGAGTCAGGGGACCAGACGGCCGAGTGAAAAACTTTGAAAAATATTCTATCTCCTCACTCCCATTGACTTTACATTAGGGCGACCAGGCGGCCGGCGGAAAAAAAATCATAACAAATCAACGGGGGCATTTCTCCGAAAACTAACACCGGGGCTGTGCTCAGGGGGCTCCCAGCTATCAGCCCCCCGGGTCTGGGGGCATTGTTTTTCTTTTTAATCATTTTGAGCATTTCCCCCAGTTTAGAGATGTGTGCCCCTAGACAACCCATTGAGAATAACTATGAAATGTTCTGAAGTTTTGATTTTCAAATGTCGGTGAAAATTGAAAAACGTCATATATTCTTCAAAGGAAGCATGGGGCGATGGTAGGGAGAGTCCCCGCAGCGTGCCTCGGCGGCGATGGGAGCGTTTTCGATGTCCCCGTCCCCCCCCCATAGGGATAGAAGGGGAGTTAGGTGACCAGGCGTCCCGGGTCCCAAAAATCGAAAAATTAATATAGAATGCTTTTTAATCCAGAAATAAAGTAGGGGGCAGTCCTGGTGAGAGTCCCAGCCACAGCCCCAGTGTGTTTTGGAGCCGTTTGGGGCCGGGTGAAAAACTTTGAAAAATGTTCTATCTCCTCACTCCCATTGACTTTGCATTAGGGCGACCAGGCGGCCGGCGGGAAAACAATCATAACAAATCAACGGAGGCATTTCTCCGAAAACTAACACCGGGGCAGTGCTCAGGGGGCTCCCAGCTATCAGCCACCCTATCCCGGGACCGATGGGAGCACTTTAAAATTTTCGAGTTAGGGGACCAGGCGGCCGAGTGAAAAACTTTGAAAAATTTTCTATCTCCTCACTCCCATTGACTTTGCATTAGGGCGACCAGGCGGCCGGCGGAAAAAAAATCATAACAAATCAACGGGGGCATTTCTCCGAAAACTAACACCGGGGCAGTGCTCAGGGGGCTCCCAGCTATCAGCCACCCTATCCCGGGACCGATGGGAGCACTTTAAAATTTTCGAGTTAGGGGACCAGGCGGCCGAGTGAAAAACTTTGAAAAATATTCTATCTCCTCACTCCCATTGACTTTACATTAGGGCGACCAGGCGGCCGGCGGAAAAAAAATCATAACAAATCAACGGGGGCATTTCTCCGAAAACTAACACCGGGGCAGTGCTCAGGGGGCTCCCAGCTATCAGCCACCCTATCCCGGGACCGATGGGAGCACTTTAAAATTTTCGAGTCAGGGGACCAGACGGCCGAGTGAAAAACTTTGAAAAATATTCTATCTCCTCACTCCCATTGACTTTACATTAGGGCGACCAGGCGGCCGGCGGAAAAAAAATCATAACAAATCAACGGGGGCATTTCTCCGAAAACTAACACCGGGGCAGTGCTCAGGGGGCTCCCAGCTATCAGCCACCCTATCCCGGGACCGATGGGAGCACTTTAAAATTTTCGAGTCAGGGGACCAGACGGCCGAGTGAAAAACTTTGAAAAATATTCTATCTCCTCACTCCCATTGACTTTACATTAGGGCGACCAGGCGGCCGGCGGAAAAAAAATCATAACAAATCAACGGGGGCATTTCTCCGAAAACTAACACCGGGGCAGTGCTCAGGGGGCTCCCAGCTATCAGCCACCCTATCCCGGGACCGATGGGAGCACTTTAAAATTTTCGAGTCAGGGGACCAGACGGCCGAGTGAAAAACTTTGAAAAATATTCTATCTCCTCACTCCCATTGACTTTACATTAGGGCGACCAGGCGGCCGGCGGAAAAAAAATCATAACAAATCAACGGGGGCATTTCTCCGAAAACTAACACCGGGGCAGTGCTCAGGGGGCTCCCAGCTATCAGCCCCCCGGGTCTGGGGGCATTGTTTTTCTTTTTAATCATTTTGAGCATTTCCCCCAGTTTAGAGATGTGTGCCCCTAGACAACCCATTGAGAATAACTATGAAATGTTCTGAAGTTTTGATTTTCAAATGTCGGTGAAAATTGAAAAACGTCATATATTCTTCAAAGGAAGCATGGGGCGATGGTAGGGAGAGTCCCCGCAGCGTGCCTCGGCGGCGATGGGAGCGTTTTCGATGTCCCCGTCCCCCCGCCCCATAGGGATGGAAGGGGAGTTGGGTGACCAGGCGCGAGGGGGCCGGAGCGAGCCCGGGCCCGGGCCTCCTGCTGACGGAGCGCTGGGAGCCGGGAGCCGTCGGTCGGTGAGTGCTGAAGGAGAGCTCCAGCCCGGAGCCCGCACCCACCGGGGAGGTGTAGCCCTGCAGGCTGAGCGCCGGGAGCCGTCGGTCAGTGAGTGCTGAAGGAAAGCTCCAGCGCGGAGCCCGCACCCACCGGGGAGGTGTAGCCCTGCAGGCTGAGCGCCGGGAGCCGTCGGTCAGTGAGTGCTGAAGGAAAGCTCCAGCGCGGAGCCCGCACCCACCGGGGAGGTGTAGCCCTGCAGGCTGAGCGCCGGGAGCCGTCGGTCAGTGAGTGCTGAAGGAAAGCTCCAGCGCGGAGCCCGCACCCACCGGGGAGGTGTAGCCCTGCAGGCTGAGCGCCGGGAGCCGTCGGTCAGTGAGTGCTGAAGGAAAGCTCCAGCGCGGAGCCCGCACCCACCGGGGAGGTGTAGCCCTGCAGGCTGAGCGCTGGGAGCCGTCGGTCAGTGAGTGCTGAAGGAGAGCTCCAGCCCGGAGCCCGCACCCACCGGGGAGGTGTAGCCCTGCAGGCTGAGCGCCGGGAGCCGTCGGTCGTTCGGTCGGTCAGAGAGTGAGTGTGTGTGCTGAAGGAGAGCTCCAGCCCGGAGCCCGCACCCACCGGGGTGTGTAGCCCTGCAGGCTGAGCGCCGGGAGCCGTCGGTCAGTGAGTGCTGAAGGAAAGCTCCAGCGCGGAGCCCGCACCCACCGGGGAGGTGTAGCCCTGCAGGCTGAGCGCCGGGAGCCGTCGGTCAGTGAGTGCTGAAGGAAAGCTCCAGCGCGGAGCCCGCACCCACCGGGGAGGTGTAGCCCTGCAGGCTGAGCGCCGGGAGCCGTCGGTCGTTCGGTCGGTCAGAGAGTGAGTGTGTGTGCTGAAGGAGAGCTCCAGCCCGGAGCCCGCACCCACCGGGGTGTGTAGCCCTGCAGGCTGAGCGCCGGGAGCCGTCGGTCAGTGAGTGCTGAAGGAAAGCTCCAGCGCGGAGCCCGCACCCACCGGGGAGGTGTAGCCCTGCAGGCTGAGCGCCGGGAGCCGTCGGTCAGTGAGTGCTGAAGGAAAGCTCCAGCGCGGAGCCCGCACCCACCGGGGAGGTGTAGCCCTGCAGGCTGAGCGCCGGGAGCCGTCGGTCAGTGAGTGCTGAAGGAAAGCTCCAGCGCGGAGCCCGCACCCACCGGGGAGGTGTAGCCCTGCAGGCTGAGCGCCGGGAGCCGTCGGTCAGTGAGTGCTGAAGGAAAGCTCCAGCGCGGAGCCCGCACCCACCGGGGAGGTGTAGCCCTGCAGGCTGAGCGCCGGGAGCCGTCGGTCAGTGAGTGCTGAAGGAAAGCTCCAGCGCGGAGCCCGCACCCACCGGGGAGGTGTAGCCCTGCAGGCTGAGCGCCGGGAGCCGTCGGTCGTTCGGTCGGTCAGAGAGTGAGTGTGTGTGCTGAAGGAGAGCTCCAGCCCGGAGCCCGCACCCACCGGGGTGTGTAGCCCTGCAGGCTGAGCGCTGGGAGCCGTCGGTCGTTCGGTCGGTCAGAGAGTGAGTGTGTGTGCTGAAGGAGAGCTCCAGCCCGGAGCCCGCACCCACCGGGGTGTGTAGCCCTGCAGGCTGAGCGCTGGGAGCCGTCGGTCGTTCGGTCGGTCAGAGAGTGAGTGTGTGTGCTGAAGGAGAGCTCCAGCCCGGAGCCCGCACCCACCGGGGTGTGTAGCCCTGCTGACTGAGCGCTGGGAGCCGGGAGCCTTTCCTGCAGTCAGTCGGTCGGTCAGTGAGTGAGTGAGTGAGTGTGTGTGCTGAAGGGAAGCTCCAGCCCGGCGTCCGTCCCCACCGGGGAGTTGTGCCCGGGCCCGGGCCTCCTGCCGACGGACCGTGTGGCGCATTGTCCCGACTGCTGACTTTCTCCAGCAAAAAGGCGGAGGTGCAGTACCGCCATTTCGCCACACGAGGGACGGAATGGCACCCAACTGCCCCCTGGTGTCGAAAAAGCGCAAGGGCACCCGGGCCGGTCCGCCCCAGGCAGCGGCCGAGATGCAGCACCGGGGGCCCGGCCTGCCTGCCCTGGAGGTCAGCCTGCCAGCCCTGGAGGTCTGCCTTCCAGCCCTGGAGGTCTGCCTGCCTGCCCTGGAGGTCTGCTATCCAGCCCTGGAGGTCTGCCTGCCTGCCTGTTAGCCCTGGTAGCAGCACTGCCTGCCCTGGAGGTCTGCCTGCCTGCCCTGGCAGCAGCACTGCCTGCCCTGGAGGTCTGCTATCCAGCCCTGGAGGTCTGCTATCCAGCCCTGGAGGTCTGCCTGCCTGCCTGTTAGCCCTGGAGGTCTGCTATCCAGCCCTGGTAGCAGCACTGCCTGCCCTGGAGATCTGCTATCCAGCCCTGGAGGTCTGCCTGCCTGCCCTGGCAGCAGCACTGCCTGCCCTGGAGGTCTGCTATCCAGCCCTGGAGGTCTGCTATCCAGCCCTGGAGGTCAGCCTGTTAGCCCTGGAGGTCTGCCTGCCTGCCCTGGAGGTCTGCCTGCCTGCCTGTTAGCCCTGGAGGTCAGCCTGTTAGCCCTGGAGGTCTGCTATCCAGCCCTGGTAGCAGCACTGCCTGCCCTGGAGATCTGCTATCCAGCCCTGGAGGTCTGCCTGCCTGCCCTGGCAGCAGCACTGCCTGCCCTGGAGGTCAGCCTGCCAGCCCTGGAGGTCTGCCTTCCAGCCCTGGAGGTCTGCCTGTTAGCCCTGGAGGTCTGCTATCCAGCCCTGGTAGCAGCACTGCCTGCCCTGGAGGTCTGCCGGCCTGCCCTGGAGGTCTGCCTGCCTGCCCTGGAGGTCTGCCTGCCTGCCTGTTAGCCCTGGAGGTCTGCCTGCCTGCCCTGGAGGTCTGCCTGTTAGCCCTGGAGGTCTGCTATCCAGCCCTGGTAGCAGCACTGCCTGCCCTGGAGGTCAGCTATCCAGCCCTGGAGGTCTGCCTGCCTGCCTGTTAGCCCTGGTAGCAGCACTGCCTGCCCTGGAGGTCTGCCTGCCTGCCCTGGCAGCAGCACTGCCTGCCCTGGAGGTCTGCTATCCAGCCCTGGAGGTCTGCTATCCAGCCCTGGAGGTCTGCCTGCCTGCCCTGGCAGCAGCACTGCCTGCCCTGGAGGTCTGCCTGCCTGCCCTGGAGGTCTGCCTGCCTGCCATCCAGCCCTGGAGGTCTGCTATCCAGCCCTGGTAGCAGCACTGCCTGCCCTGGAGGTCTGCCTGCCTGCCCTGGAGGTCTGCCTGCCTGCCCTGGAGGTCTGCTATCCAGCCCTGGAGGTCTGCCTGCCTGCCTGTTAGCCCTGGAGGTCTGCCTGCCTGCCTGCCTGCCTGCCTGCCTGCCTGCCCTGGAGGTCTGCCTGCCTGCCTGTTAGCCCTGGAGGTCAGCCTGTTAGCCCTGGAGGTCTGCTATCCAGCCCTGGAGGTCTGCCTGCCTGCCCTGGAGGTCTGCTATCCAGCCCTGGAGGTCTGCCTGCCTGCCCTGGAGCTCTGCCTGCCTGCCCTGGAGCTCTGCCTGCCTGCCCTGGAGGTCTGCCTGTTAGCCCTGGAGGTCAGCCTGTTAGCCCTGGAGGTCTGCTATCCAGCCCTGGAGGTCTGCCTGCCTGCCCTGGAGGTCTGCTATCCAGCCCTGGAGGTCTGCCTGTTAGCCCTGGAGGTCTGCTATCCAGCCCTGGAGGTCTGCCTGTTAGCCCTGGAGGTCTGCTATCCAGCCCTGGAGGTCTGCCTGCCAGCCCTGGAGGTCTGCTATCCAGCCCTGGAGGTCTGCCTGTTAGCCCTGGAGGTCTGCTATCCAGCCCTGGAGGTCTGCTATCCAGCCCTGGTAGCAGCACTGCCTGCCCTGGAGGTCTGCTATCCAGCCCTGGAGGTCTGCCTGCCTGCCCTGGTAGCAGCACTGCCTGCCCTGGAGGTCTGCCGGCCTGCCCTGGAGGTCTGCCTGCCTGCCCTGGAGGTCTGCCTGCCTGCCTGTTAGCCCTGGAGGTCTGCTATCCAGCCCTGGAGGTCTGCCTGCCAGCCCTGGAGGTCTGCTATCCAGCCCTGGAGGTCTGCCTGTTAGCCCTGGAGGTCTGCTATCCAGCCCTGGAGGTCTGCCTGCCTGCCTGTTAGCCCTGGAGGTCAGCCTGTTAGCCCTGGAGGTCTGCCTGCCTGCCCTGGTAGCAGCACTGCCTGCCTGCCTGCCTGCCTGCCTGCCCTGGAGGTCAGCCTGCCAGCCCTGGAGGTCTGCTATCCAGCCCTGGTAGCAGCACTGCCTGCCCTGGAGGTCTGCCTGCCTGCCCTGGAGGTCAGCCTGTTAGCCCTGGAGGTCTGCCTTCCAGCCCTGGAGGTCTGCCTGTTAGCCCTGGAGGTCTGCTATCCAGCCCTGGTAGCAGCACTGCCTGCCCTGGAGGTCTGCTATCCAGCCCTGGAGGTCTGCCTGCCTGCCTGTTAGCCCTGGTAGCAGCACTGCCTGCCCTGGAGGTCTGCCTGCCTGCCCTGGCAGCAGCACTGCCTGCCCTGGAGGTCTGCTATCCAGCCCTGGAGGTCTGCCTGTTAGCCCTGGAGGTCTGCTATCCAGCCCTGGAGGTCTGCCTGTTAGCCCTGGAGGTCTGCTATCCAGCCCTGGAGGTCTGCCTGCCAGCCCTGGAGGTCTGCTATCCAGCCCTGGAGGTCTGCCTGTTAGCCCTGGAGGTCTGCTATCCAGCCCTGGAGGTCTGCTATCCAGCCCTGGTAGCAGCACTGCCTGCCCTGGAGGTCTGCTATCCAGCCCTGGAGGTCTGCCTGCCTGCCCTGGTAGCAGCACTGCCTGCCCTGGAGGTCTGCCGGCCTGCCCTGGAGGTCTGCCTGCCTGCCCTGGAGGTCTGCCTGCCTGCCTGTTAGCCCTGGAGGTCTGCTATCCAGCCCTGGAGGTCTGCCTGCCAGCCCTGGAGGTCTGCTATCCAGCCCTGGAGGTCTGCCTGTTAGCCCTGGAGGTCTGCTATCCAGCCCTGGAGGTCTGCCTGCCTGCCTGTTAGCCCTGGAGGTCAGCCTGTTAGCCCTGGAGGTCTGCCTGCCTGCCCTGGTAGCAGCACTGCCTGCCTGCCTGCCTGCCTGCCTGCCCTGGAGGTCAGCCTGCCAGCCCTGGAGGTCTGCTATCCAGCCCTGGTAGCAGCACTGCCTGCCCTGGAGGTCTGCCTGCCTGCCCTGGAGGTCAGCCTGTTAGCCCTGGAGGTCTGCCTTCCAGCCCTGGAGGTCTGCCTGTTAGCCCTGGAGGTCTGCTATCCAGCCCTGGTAGCAGCACTGCCTGCCCTGGAGATCTGCTATCCAGCCCTGGAGGTCTGCCTGCCTGCCCTGGCAGCAGCACTGCCTGCCCTGGAGGTCTGCTATCCAGCCCTGGAGGTCTGCTATCCAGCCCTGGAGGTCAGCCTGTTAGCCCTGGAGGTCTGCCTGCCTGCCCTGGAGGTCTGCCTGCCTGCCTGTTAGCCCTGGAGGTCAGCCTGTTAGCCCTGGAGGTCTGCTATCCAGCCCTGGTAGCAGCACTGCCTGCCCTGGAGATCTGCTATCCAGCCCTGGAGGTCTGCCTGCCTGCCCTGGCAGCAGCACTGCCTGCCCTGGAGGTCAGCCTGCCAGCCCTGGAGGTCTGCCTTCCAGCCCTGGAGGTCTGCCTGTTAGCCCTGGAGGTCTGCTATCCAGCCCTGGTAGCAGCACTGCCTGCCCTGGAGGTCTGCCGGCCTGCCCTGGAGGTCTGCCTGCCTGCCCTGGAGGTCTGCCTGCCTGCCTGTTAGCCCTGGAGGTCTGCCTGCCTGCCCTGGAGGTCTGCCTGTTAGCCCTGGAGGTCTGCTATCCAGCCCTGGTAGCAGCACTGCCTGCCCTGGAGGTCAGCTATCCAGCCCTGGAGGTCTGCCTGCCTGCCTGTTAGCCCTGGTAGCAGCACTGCCTGCCCTGGAGGTCTGCCTGCCTGCCCTGGCAGCAGCACTGCCTGCCCTGGAGGTCTGCTATCCAGCCCTGGAGGTCTGCTATCCAGCCCTGGAGGTCTGCCTGCCTGCCCTGGCAGCAGCACTGCCTGCCCTGGAGGTCTGCCTGCCTGCCCTGGAGGTCTGCCTGCCTGCCATCCAGCCCTGGAGGTCTGCTATCCAGCCCTGGTAGCAGCACTGCCTGCCCTGGAGGTCTGCCTGCCTGCCCTGGAGGTCTGCCTGCCTGCCCTGGAGGTCTGCTATCCAGCCCTGGAGGTCTGCCTGCCTGCCTGTTAGCCCTGGAGGTCTGCCTGCCTGCCTGCCTGCCTGCCTGCCTGCCTGCCCTGGAGGTCTGCCTGCCTGCCTGTTAGCCCTGGAGGTCAGCCTGTTAGCCCTGGAGGTCTGCTATCCAGCCCTGGAGGTCTGCCTGCCTGCCCTGGAGGTCTGCTATCCAGCCCTGGAGGTCTGCCTGCCTGCCCTGGAGGTCTGCCTGCCTGCCCTGGAGGTCTGCCTGTTAGCCCTGGAGGTCTGCCTGCCTGCCCTGGAGGTCTGCCTGCCTGCCTGTTAGCCCTGGAGGTCTGCCTGCCTGCCCTGGAGGTCTGCCTGCCTGCCCTGGAGGTCTGCCTGCCTGCCCTGGAGCTCTGCCTGCCTGCCCTGGAGCTCTGCCTGCCTGCCCTGGAGGTCTGCCTGTTAGCCCTGGAGGTCAGCCTGTTAGCCCTGGAGGTCTGCTATCCAGCCCTGGTAGCAGCACTGCCTGCCCTGGAGGTCTGCTATCCAGCCCTGGAGGTCTGCCTGCCTGCCTGTTAGCCCTGGTAGCAGCACTGCCTGCCCTGGAGGTCTGCCTGCCTGCCCTGGCAGCAGCACTGCCTGCCCTGGAGGTCTGCTATCCAGCCCTGGAGGTCTGCCTGTTAGCCCTGGAGGTCTGCTATCCAGCCCTGGAGGTCTGCCTGTTAGCCCTGGAGGTCTGCTATCCAGCCCTGGAGGTCTGCCTGCCAGCCCTGGAGGTCTGCTATCCAGCCCTGGAGGTCTGCCTGTTAGCCCTGGAGGTCTGCTATCCAGCCCTGGAGGTCTGCTATCCAGCCCTGGTAGCAGCACTGCCTGCCCTGGAGGTCTGCTATCCAGCCCTGGAGGTCTGCCTGCCTGCCCTGGTAGCAGCACTGCCTGCCCTGGAGGTCTGCCGGCCTGCCCTGGAGGTCTGCCTGCCTGCCCTGGAGGTCTGCCTGCCTGCCTGTTAGCCCTGGAGGTCTGCTATCCAGCCCTGGAGGTCTGCCTGCCAGCCCTGGAGGTCTGCTATCCAGCCCTGGAGGTCTGCCTGTTAGCCCTGGAGGTCTGCTATCCAGCCCTGGAGGTCTGCCTGCCTGCCTGTTAGCCCTGGAGGTCAGCCTGTTAGCCCTGGAGGTCTGCCTGCCTGCCCTGGTAGCAGCACTGCCTGCCTGCCTGCCTGCCTGCCTGCCCTGGAGGTCAGCCTGCCAGCCCTGGAGGTCTGCTATCCAGCCCTGGTAGCAGCACTGCCTGCCCTGGAGGTCTGCCTGCCTGCCCTGGAGGTCAGCCTGTTAGCCCTGGAGGTCTGCCTTCCAGCCCTGGAGGTCTGCCTGTTAGCCCTGGAGGTCTGCTATCCAGCCCTGGTAGCAGCACTGCCTGCCCTGGAGGTCTGCTATCCAGCCCTGGAGGTCTGCCTGCCTGCCTGTTAGCCCTGGTAGCAGCACTGCCTGCCCTGGAGGTCTGCCTGCCTGCCCTGGCAGCAGCACTGCCTGCCCTGGAGGTCTGCTATCCAGCCCTGGAGGTCTGCCTGTTAGCCCTGGAGGTCTGCTATCCAGCCCTGGAGGTCTGCCTGTTAGCCCTGGAGGTCTGCTATCCAGCCCTGGAGGTCTGCCTGCCAGCCCTGGAGGTCTGCTATCCAGCCCTGGAGGTCTGCCTGTTAGCCCTGGAGGTCTGCTATCCAGCCCTGGAGGTCTGCTATCCAGCCCTGGTAGCAGCACTGCCTGCCCTGGAGGTCTGCTATCCAGCCCTGGAGGTCTGCCTGCCTGCCCTGGTAGCAGCACTGCCTGCCCTGGAGGTCTGCCGGCCTGCCCTGGAGGTCTGCCTGCCTGCCCTGGAGGTCTGCCTGCCTGCCTGTTAGCCCTGGAGGTCTGCTATCCAGCCCTGGAGGTCTGCCTGCCAGCCCTGGAGGTCTGCTATCCAGCCCTGGAGGTCTGCCTGTTAGCCCTGGAGGTCTGCTATCCAGCCCTGGAGGTCTGCCTGCCTGCCTGTTAGCCCTGGAGGTCAGCCTGTTAGCCCTGGAGGTCTGCCTGCCTGCCCTGGTAGCAGCACTGCCTGCCTGCCTGCCTGCCTGCCTGCCCTGGAGGTCAGCCTGCCAGCCCTGGAGGTCTGCTATCCAGCCCTGGTAGCAGCACTGCCTGCCCTGGAGGTCTGCCTGCCTGCCCTGGAGGTCAGCCTGTTAGCCCTGGAGGTCTGCCTTCCAGCCCTGGAGGTCTGCCTGTTAGCCCTGGAGGTCTGCTATCCAGCCCTGGTAGCAGCACTGCCTGCCCTGGAGGTCTGCTATCCAGCCCTGGAGGTCTGCCTGCCTGCCTGTTAGCCCTGGTAGCAGCACTGCCTGCCCTGGAGGTCTGCCTGCCTGCCCTGGCAGCAGCACTGCCTGCCCTGGAGGTCTGCTATCCAGCCCTGGAGGTCTGCCTGTTAGCCCTGGAGGTCTGCTATCCAGCCCTGGTAGCAGCACTGCCTGCCCTGGAGGTCTGCTATCCAGCCCTGGAGGTCTGCCTGCCTGCCCTGGTAGCAGCACTGCCAGCCCTGGAGGTCTGCTATCCAGCCCTGGAGGTCTGCCTGCCTGCCCTGGAGGTCTGCTATCCAGCCCTGGAGGTCTGCTATCCAGCCCTGGTAGCAGCACTGCCTGCCCTGGAGGTCTGCTATCCAGCCCTGGAGGTCTGCCTGCCTGCCTGTTAGCCCTGGAGGTCAGCCTGTTAGCCCTGGAGGTCTGCCTGCCTGCCCTGGAGGTCTGCTATCCAGCCCTGGTAGCAGCACTGCCTGCCCTGGAGGTCTGCCTGCCTGCCCTGGAGGTCTGCCTGTTAGCCCTGGAGGTCTGCTATCCAGCCCTGGAGGTCTGCCTGCCTGCCCTGGAGGTCTGCCTGCCTGCCCTGGAGGTCTGCTATCCAGCCCTGGAGGTCTGCCTGCCTGCCTGTTAGCCCTGGAGGTCTGCCTGCCTGCCCTGGAGGTCTGCCTGCCTGCCTTCCAGCCCTGCCTGCCTGCCTGCCTGCCCTGGAGGTCAGCCTTCCAGCCCTGGCAGCACGGCCTACCAGCCTGCCAGCCTGCCCTCCCCAGCCACACAGCCCTGCCTGCCTGCCCTGGAGGTCAGCCTTCCAGCCCTGGAGGTCTGCCTGCCTGCCTTCCAGCCCTGCCTGCCTGCCTGCCTGCCCTGGAGGTCAGCCTTCCAGCCCTGGCAGCACGGCCTACCAGCCTGCCAGCCTGCCCTCCCCAGCCACACAGCCCTGCCTGCCTGCCCTGGAGGTCAGCCTTCCAGCCCTGGAGGTCTGCCTGCCTGCCTTCCAGCCCTGCCTGCCTGCCTGCCTGCCCTGGAGGTCAGCCTGCCTGCCTGCTGCTGCTAGGCCGCTGCCCCGAGCCGCCGACCCCATCGACAGGAACACGAGAGAGTTTACAAGCGAGAGGAGGCCACATATTCGACACCTCTCGTGCTCGTTTTAGGGTCCTCTCCAGTCTGTTTGGACGTGTGTTATTCTGAATCTGCTGCTTTAACTCAAGGGATTCTGTCGTGATTGATGCCTTGTACTTCGCTGTATGTTTGCACTGGTGTTGTAAGTCGCCCTCTGTAAGATCATCATTTATTATCTGCCAAGAAATAAAGATCATCATAATGTTCCCCAACTTTCAGCTTCTGGGGAGTTTGTTCCAGAGTGTGACGACTCTCTCTCTATCACCATCTCTCTCTCTATCTCCATCTCTCTATCACCATCTCTCTCTCTCTATCTCTATCTCTCTATCACCATCTCTCTCTCTATCTCCATCTCTCTCTATCTCCATCTCTCTCTATCTCCATCTCTCTATCTCCACCTCTCTCTCCCTCTCCACCTCTCTCTCTCTATCTCTCCCTCTCTCTATCTCTCCCTCTCTCTATCTCTCCCTCTCTCTCACTGTGTGTGTGTGTGTGTGTGTGTACAGCAGTGTCCCTAGACGAGAGAGAGATCCCTAGACGGGGAAATTACTTTCAAACTGCAGTACCGAAATGTGTCCGTTAGATGGCAGCATGCACCAAGGAATGAAGGAAAGTGCAAAACAAAATGAAAAGGCACATCGCCTGGGCCAAAAATAATCGTAACAAATCAACGGGGGCATTTCTCGGAAAACTAACACCGGGGCAGTGCTCAGGGGGGTCCCACCTCGTGGCCACCCGGTTTGGGGGGCCATCGGGGCCGGCTGAAGAATCGCCCATACTCTGCCATAGGCAGCCCACGGTCCATCCGATCAGAGCAATGCCGGGCGGCCGGCAACCTATGGATCATAACACATCAACGGAGGCATGATAAGAGCATCTTTTATTATCTGCCAAGAAATATAGACCATCACAATGTTCCCCAACTTTCAGCTTCTACCACATCGCTGGGGAGTTTATTCCACTGTGTGACTACTCTCTCTCTCTCTGTGTGTGTGTGTGTGTGTGTGTGTGTGTGTGTGTGTGTGTGTGTGTGTGTGTGTGTGTGTGTGCAGCAGTGTCTCCGGTTTTCCTTTTGGAATGCCTTGAAGCCGGGGGGGCTTTGCACTCATGAGAACATAGGGTGTCCTTGCCCTCCTTTCGCAGCCCAGGGCATTGAGAGATCCCTAGACGGGGAAATTACTTTCAAACTGCAGTACCGAAATGTGTCCGTTAGATGGTAGCATGCACCAAGGAATGAAGGAAAGTGCAAAACAAAATGAAAAGGCACATCGCCTGGGCGAAAAATAATCATAACAAATCAACGGGGGCATTTCTCGGAAAACTAACACCGGGGCAGTGCTCAGGGGGGTCCCACCTCGTGGCCACCCGGTTTGGGGGGCGATCGGGGCCGGTTCCGAAAATCGCTAAATCTCCCATAGCCAGCCCACGCTCCATCCGATAGAGCAATGCCGGGCGGCCGGCCGGCAACTACGGATCATAACAAATCAACGGGGGCATTTCTCGGAAAACTAACACCGGGGCAGTGCTCAGGGGGGTCCCACCTCGTGGCCACCCGGTTTGGGGGGCGATCGGGGCCGGTTCCGAAAATCGCTAAATCTCCCATAGCCAGCCCACGCTCCATCCGATAGAGCAATGCCGGGCGGCCGGCCGGCAACTACGGATCATAACAAATCAACGGGGGCATTTCTCGGAAAACTAACACCGGGGCAGTGCTCAGGGGGGTCCCACCTCGTGGCCACCCGGTTTGGGGGGCGATCGGGGCCGGTTCCGAAAATCGCTAAATCTCCCATAGCCAGCCCACGCTCCATCCGATAGAGCAATGCCGGGCGGCCGGCCGGCAACTACGGATCATAACAAATCAACGGGGGCATTTCTCGGAAAACTAACACCGGGGCAGTGCTCAGGGGGGTCCCACCTCGTGGCCACCCGGTTTGGGGGGCGATCGGGGCCGGTTCCGAAAATCGCTAAATCTCCCATAGCCAGCACACGCTCCATCCGATAGAGCAATGCCGGGCGGCCGGCCGGCAACTACGGATCATAACAAATCAACGGGGGCATTTCTCGGAAAACTAACACCGGGGCAGTGCTCAGGGGGGTCCCACCTCGTGGCCACCCGGTTTGGGGGGCGATCGGGGCCGGTTCCGAAAATCGCTAAATCTCCCATAGCCAGCCCACGCTCCATCCGATAGAGCAATGCCGGGCGGCCGGCCGGCAACTACGGATCATAACAAATCAACGGGGGCATTTCTCGGAAAACTAACACCGGGGCAGTGCTCAGGGGGGTCCCACCTCGTGGCCACCCGGTTTGGGGGGCGATCGGGGCCGGTTCCGAAAATCGCTAAATCTCCCATAGCCAGCACACGCTCCATCCGATAGAGCAATGCCGGGCGGCCGGCCGGCAACTACGGATCATAACAAATCAACGGGGGCATTTCTCCGAAAACTAACACCGGGGCAGTGCTCAGGGGGCTCCCAGCTATCAGCCACCCTATCCCGGGACCGATGGGAGCACTTTAAAATTTTCGAGTCAGGGGACCAGACGGCCGAGTGAAAAACTTTGAAAAATATTCTATCTCCTCACTCCCATTGACTTTACATTAGGGCGACCAGGCGGCCGGCGGAAAAAAAATCATAACAAATCAACGGGGGCATTTCTCCGAAAACTAACACCGGGGCAGTGCTCAGGGGGCTCCCAGCTATCAGCCACCCTATCCCGGGACCGATGGGAGCACTTTAAAATTTTCGAGTCAGGGGACCAGACGGCCGAGTGAAAAACTTTGAAAAATATTCTATCTCCTCACTCCCATTGACTTTACATTAGGGCGACCAGGCGGCCGGCGGAAAAAAAATCATAACAAATCAACGGGGGCATTTCTCCGAAAACTAACACCGGGGCAGTGCTCAGGGGGCTCCCAGCTATCAGCCACCCTATCCCGGGACCGATGGGAGCACTTTAAAATTTTCGAGTCAGGGGACCAGACGGCCGAGTGAAAAACTTTGAAAAATATTCTATCTCCTCACTCCCATTGACTTTACATTAGGGCGACCAGGCGGCCGGCGGAAAAAAAATCATAACAAATCAACGGGGGCATTTCTCCGAAAACTAACACCGGGGCAGTGCTCAGGGGGCTCCCAGCTATCAGCCACCCTATCCCGGGACCGATGGGAGCACTTTAAAATTTTCGAGTCAGGGGACCAGACGGCCGAGTGAAAAACTTTGAAAAATATTCTATCTCCTCACTCCCATTGACTTTACATTAGGGCGACCAGGCGGCCGGCGGAAAAAAAATCATAACAAATCAACGGGGGCATTTCTCCGAAAACTAACACCGGGGCTGTGCTCAGGGGGCTCCCAGCTATCAGCCCCCCGGGTCTGGGGGCATTGTTTTTCTTTTTAATCATTTTGAGCATTTCCCCCAGTTTAGAGATGTGTGCCCCTAGACAACCCATTGAGAATAACTATGAAATGTTCTGAAGTTTTGATTTTCAAATGTCGGTGAAAATTGAAAAACGTCATATATTCTTCAAAGGAAGCATGGGGCGATGGTAGGGAGAGTCCCCGCAGCGTGCCTCGGCGGCGATGGGAGCGTTTTCGATGTCCCCGTCCCCCCGCCCCATAGGGATGGAAGGGGAGTTGGGTGACCAGGCGCGAGGGGGCCGGAGCGAGCCCGGGCCCGGGCCTCCTGCTGACGGAGCGCTGGGAGCCGGGAGCCGTCGGTCGGTGAGTGCTGAAGGAGAGCTCCAGCCCGGAGCCCGCACCCACCGGGGAGGTGTAGCCCTGCAGGCTGAGCGCCGGGAGCCGTCGGTCAGTGAGTGCTGAAGGAAAGCTCCAGCGCGGAGCCCGCACCCACCGGGGAGGTGTAGCCCTGCAGGCTGAGCGCCGGGAGCCGTCGGTCAGTGAGTGCTGAAGGAAAGCTCCAGCGCGGAGCCCGCACCCACCGGGGAGGTGTAGCCCTGCAGGCTGAGCGCCGGGAGCCGTCGGTCAGTGAGTGCTGAAGGAAAGCTCCAGCGCGGAGCCCGCACCCACCGGGGAGGTGTAGCCCTGCAGGCTGAGCGCCGGGAGCCGTCGGTCAGTGAGTGCTGAAGGAAAGCTCCAGCGCGGAGCCCGCACCCACCGGGGAGGTGTAGCCCTGCAGGCTGAGCGCTGGGAGCCGTCGGTCAGTGAGTGCTGAAGGAGAGCTCCAGCCCGGAGCCCGCACCCACCGGGGAGGTGTAGCCCTGCAGGCTGAGCGCCGGGAGCCGTCGGTCGTTCGGTCGGTCAGAGAGTGAGTGTGTGTGCTGAAGGAGAGCTCCAGCCCGGAGCCCGCACCCACCGGGGTGTGTAGCCCTGCAGGCTGAGCGCCGGGAGCCGTCGGTCAGTGAGTGCTGAAGGAAAGCTCCAGCGCGGAGCCCGCACCCACCGGGGAGGTGTAGCCCTGCAGGCTGAGCGCCGGGAGCCGTCGGTCAGTGAGTGCTGAAGGAAAGCTCCAGCGCGGAGCCCGCACCCACCGGGGAGGTGTAGCCCTGCAGGCTGAGCGCCGGGAGCCGTCGGTCGTTCGGTCGGTCAGAGAGTGAGTGTGTGTGCTGAAGGAGAGCTCCAGCCCGGAGCCCGCACCCACCGGGGTGTGTAGCCCTGCAGGCTGAGCGCCGGGAGCCGTCGGTCAGTGAGTGCTGAAGGAAAGCTCCAGCGCGGAGCCCGCACCCACCGGGGAGGTGTAGCCCTGCAGGCTGAGCGCCGGGAGCCGTCGGTCAGTGAGTGCTGAAGGAAAGCTCCAGCGCGGAGCCCGCACCCACCGGGGAGGTGTAGCCCTGCAGGCTGAGCGCCGGGAGCCGTCGGTCGTTCGGTCGGTCAGAGAGTGAGTGTGTGTGCTGAAGGAGAGCTCCAGCCCGGAGCCCGCACCCACCGGGGTGTGTAGCCCTGCAGGCTGAGCGCTGGGAGCCGTCGGTCGTTCGGTCGGTCAGAGAGTGAGTGTGTGTGCTGAAGGAGAGCTCCAGCCCGGAGCCCGCACCCACCGGGGTGTGTAGCCCTGCTGACTGAGCGCTGGGAGCCGGGAGCCTTTCCTGCAGTCAGTCGGTCGGTCAGTGAGTGAGTGAGTGAGTGTGTGTGCTGAAGGGAAGCTCCAGCCCGGCGTCCGTCCCCACCGGGGAGTTGTGCCCGGGCCCGGGCCTCCTGCCGACGGACCGTGTGGCGCATTGTCCCGACTGCTGACTTTCTCCAGCAAAAAGGCGGAGGTGCAGTACCGCCATTTCGCCACACGAGGGACGGAATGGCACCCAACTGCCCCCTGGTGTCGAAAAAGCGCAAGGGCACCCGGGCCGGTCCGCCCCAGGCAGCGGCCGAGATGCAGCACCGGGGGCCCGGCCTGCCTGCCCTGGAGGTCAGCCTGCCAGCCCTGGAGGTCTGCCTTCCAGCCCTGGAGGTCTGCCTGCCTGCCCTGGAGGTCTGCTATCCAGCCCTGGAGGTCTGCCTGCCTGCCTGTTAGCCCTGGTAGCAGCACTGCCTGCCCTGGAGGTCTGCCTGCCTGCCCTGGCAGCAGCACTGCCTGCCCTGGAGGTCTGCTATCCAGCCCTGGAGGTCTGCTATCCAGCCCTGGAGGTCTGCCTGCCTGCCTGTTAGCCCTGGAGGTCTGCTATCCAGCCCTGGTAGCAGCACTGCCTGCCCTGGAGATCTGCTATCCAGCCCTGGAGGTCTGCCTGCCTGCCCTGGCAGCAGCACTGCCTGCCCTGGAGGTCTGCTATCCAGCCCTGGAGGTCTGCTATCCAGCCCTGGAGGTCAGCCTGTTAGCCCTGGAGGTCTGCCTGCCTGCCCTGGAGGTCTGCCTGCCTGCCTGTTAGCCCTGGAGGTCAGCCTGTTAGCCCTGGAGGTCTGCTATCCAGCCCTGGTAGCAGCACTGCCTGCCCTGGAGATCTGCTATCCAGCCCTGGAGGTCTGCCTGCCTGCCCTGGCAGCAGCACTGCCTGCCCTGGAGGTCAGCCTGCCAGCCCTGGAGGTCTGCCTTCCAGCCCTGGAGGTCTGCCTGTTAGCCCTGGAGGTCTGCTATCCAGCCCTGGTAGCAGCACTGCCTGCCCTGGAGGTCTGCCGGCCTGCCCTGGAGGTCTGCCTGCCTGCCCTGGAGGTCTGCCTGCCTGCCTGTTAGCCCTGGAGGTCTGCCTGCCTGCCCTGGAGGTCTGCCTGTTAGCCCTGGAGGTCTGCTATCCAGCCCTGGTAGCAGCACTGCCTGCCCTGGAGGTCAGCTATCCAGCCCTGGAGGTCTGCCTGCCTGCCTGTTAGCCCTGGTAGCAGCACTGCCTGCCCTGGAGGTCTGCCTGCCTGCCCTGGCAGCAGCACTGCCTGCCCTGGAGGTCTGCTATCCAGCCCTGGAGGTCTGCTATCCAGCCCTGGAGGTCTGCCTGCCTGCCCTGGCAGCAGCACTGCCTGCCCTGGAGGTCTGCCTGCCTGCCCTGGAGGTCTGCCTGCCTGCCATCCAGCCCTGGAGGTCTGCTATCCAGCCCTGGTAGCAGCACTGCCTGCCCTGGAGGTCTGCCTGCCTGCCCTGGAGGTCTGCCTGCCTGCCCTGGAGGTCTGCTATCCAGCCCTGGAGGTCTGCCTGCCTGCCTGTTAGCCCTGGAGGTCTGCCTGCCTGCCTGCCTGCCTGCCTGCCTGCCTGCCCTGGAGGTCTGCCTGCCTGCCTGTTAGCCCTGGAGGTCAGCCTGTTAGCCCTGGAGGTCTGCTATCCAGCCCTGGAGGTCTGCCTGCCTGCCCTGGAGGTCTGCTATCCAGCCCTGGAGGTCTGCCTGCCTGCCCTGGAGGTCTGCCTGCCTGCCCTGGAGGTCTGCCTGTTAGCCCTGGAGGTCTGCCTGCCTGCCCTGGAGGTCTGCCTGCCTGCCTGTTAGCCCTGGAGGTCTGCCTGCCTGCCCTGGAGGTCTGCCTGCCTGCCCTGGAGGTCTGCCTGCCTGCCCTGGAGCTCTGCCTGCCTGCCCTGGAGCTCTGCCTGCCTGCCCTGGAGGTCTGCCTGTTAGCCCTGGAGGTCAGCCTGTTAGCCCTGGAGGTCTGCTATCCAGCCCTGGTAGCAGCACTGCCTGCCCTGGAGGTCTGCTATCCAGCCCTGGAGGTCTGCCTGCCTGCCTGTTAGCCCTGGTAGCAGCACTGCCTGCCCTGGAGGTCTGCCTGCCTGCCCTGGCAGCAGCACTGCCTGCCCTGGAGGTCTGCTATCCAGCCCTGGAGGTCTGCCTGCCTGCCTGTTAGCCCTGGTAGCAGCACTGCCTGCCCTGGAGGTCTGCCTGCCTGCCCTGGCAGCAGCACTGCCTGCCCTGGAGGTCTGCTATCCAGCCCTGGAGGTCTGCCTGTTAGCCCTGGAGGTCTGCTATCCAGCCCTGGTAGCAGCACTGCCTGCCCTGGAGGTCTGCTATCCAGCCCTGGAGGTCTGCCTGCCTGCCCTGGTAGCAGCACTGCCAGCCCTGGAGGTCTGCTATCCAGCCCTGGAGGTCTGCCTGCCTGCCCTGGAGGTCTGCTATCCAGCCCTGGAGGTCTGCTATCCAGCCCTGGTAGCAGCACTGCCTGCCCTGGAGGTCTGCTATCCAGCCCTGGAGGTCTGCCTGCCTGCCTGTTAGCCCTGGAGGTCAGCCTGTTAGCCCTGGAGGTCTGCCTGCCTGCCCTGGAGGTCTGCTATCCAGCCCTGGTAGCAGCACTGCCTGCCCTGGAGGTCTGCTATCCAGCCCTGGAGGTCTGCCTGCCTGCCTGTTAGCCCTGGAGGTCAGCCTGTTAGCCCTGGAGGTCTGCCTGCCTGCCCTGGAGGTCTGCTATCCAGCCCTGGTAGCAGCACTGCCTGCCCTGGAGGTCTGCCTGCCTGCCCTGGAGGTCTGCCTGTTAGCCCTGGAGGTCTGCTATCCAGCCCTGGAGGTCTGCCTGCCTGCCCTGGAGGTCTGCCTGCCTGCCCTGGAGGTCTGCTATCCAGCCCTGGAGGTCTGCCTGCCTGCCTGTTAGCCCTGGAGGTCTGCCTGCCTGCCCTGGAGGTCTGCCTGCCTGCCTTCCAGCCCTGCCTGCCTGCCTGCCTGCCCTGGAGGTCAGCCTTCCAGCCCTGGCAGCACGGCCTACCAGCCTGCCAGCCTGCCCTCCCCAGCCACACAGCCCTGCCTGCCTGCCCTGGAGGTCAGCCTTCCAGCCCTGGAGGTCTGCCTGCCTGCCTTCCAGCCCTGCCTGCCTGCCTGCCTGCCCTGGAGGTCAGCCTTCCAGCCCTGGCAGCACGGCCTACCAGCCTGCCAGCCTGCCCTCCCCAGCCACACAGCCCTGCCTGCCTGCCCTGGAGGTCAGCCTTCCAGCCCTGGAGGTCTGCCTGCCTGCCTTCCAGCCCTGCCTGCCTGCCTGCCTGCCCTGGAGGTCAGCCTGCCTGCCTGCTGCTGCTAGGCCGCTGCCCCGAGCCGCCGACCCCATCGACAGGAACACGAGAGAGTTTACAAGCGAGAGGAGGCCACATATTCGACACCTCTCGTGCTCGTTTTAGGGTCCTCTCCAGTCTGTTTGGACGTGTGTTATTCTGAATCTGCTGCTTTAACTCAAGGGATTCTGTCGTGATTGATGCCTTGTACTTCGCTGTATGTTTGCACTGGTGTTGTAAGTCGCCCTCTGTAAGATCATCATTTATTATCTGCCAAGAAATAAAGATCATCATAATGTTCCCCAACTTTCAGCTTCTGGGGAGTTTGTTCCAGAGTGTGACGACTCTCTCTCTATCACCATCTCTCTCTCTATCTCCATCTCTCTATCACCATCTCTCTCTCTCTATCTCTATCTCTCTATCACCATCTCTCTCTCTATCTCCATCTCTCTCTATCTCCATCTCTCTCTATCTCCATCTCTCTATCTCCACCTCTCTCTCCCTCTCCACCTCTCTCTCTCTATCTCTCCCTCTCTCTATCTCTCCCTCTCTCTATCTCTCCCTCTCTCTCACTGTGTGTGTGTGTGTGTGTGTGTACAGCAGTGTCCCTAGACGAGAGAGAGATCCCTAGACGGGGAAATTACTTTCAAACTGCAGTACCGAAATGTGTCCGTTAGATGGCAGCATGCACCAAGGAATGAAGGAAAGTGCAAAACAAAATGAAAAGGCACATCGCCTGGGCCAAAAATAATCGTAACAAATCAACGGGGGCATTTCTCGGAAAACTAACACCGGGGCAGTGCTCAGGGGGGTCCCACCTCGTGGCCACCCGGTTTGGGGGGCCATCGGGGCCGGCTGAAGAATCGCCCATACTCTGCCATAGGCAGCCCACGGTCCATCCGATCAGAGCAATGCCGGGCGGCCGGCAACCTATGGATCATAACACATCAACGGAGGCATGATAAGAGCATCTTTTATTATCTGCCAAGAAATATAGACCATCACAATGTTCCCCAACTTTCAGCTTCTACCACATCGCTGGGGAGTTTATTCCACTGTGTGACTACTCTCTCTCTCTCTGTGTGTGTGTGTGTGTGTGTGTGTGTGTGTGTGTGTGTGTGTGTGTGTGTGTGTGTGTGTGCAGCAGTGTCTCCGGTTTTCCTTTTGGAATGCCTTGAAGCCGGGGGGGCTTTGCACTCATGAGAACATAGGGTGTCCTTGCCCTCCTTTCGCAGCCCAGGGCATTGAGAGATCCCTAGACGGGGAAATTACTTTCAAACTGCAGTACCGAAATGTGTCCGTTAGATGGTAGCATGCACCAAGGAATGAAGGAAAGTGCAAAACAAAATGAAAAGGCACATCGCCTGGGCGAAAAATAATCATAACAAATCAACGGGGGCATTTCTCGGAAAACTAACACCGGGGCAGTGCTCAGGGGGGTCCCACCTCGTGGCCACCCGGTTTGGGGGGCGATCGGGGCCGGTTCCGAAAATCGCTAAATCTCCCATAGCCAGCCCACGCTCCATCCGATAGAGCAATGCCGGGCGGCCGGCCGGCAACTACGGATCATAACAAATCAACGGGGGCATTTCTCGGAAAACTAACACCGGGGCAGTGCTCAGGGGGGTCCCACCTCGTGGCCACCCGGTTTGGGGGGCGATCGGGGCCGGTTCCGAAAATCGCTAAATCTCCCATAGCCAGCCCACGCTCCATCCGATAGAGCAATGCCGGGCGGCCGGCCGGCAACTACGGATCATAACAAATCAACGGGGGCATTTCTCGGAAAACTAACACCGGGGCAGTGCTCAGGGGGGTCCCACCTCGTGGCCACCCGGTTTGGGGGGCGATCGGGGCCGGTTCCGAAAATCGCTAAATCTCCCATAGCCAGCCCACGCTCCATCCGATAGAGCAATGCCGGGCGGCCGGCCGGCAACTACGGATCATAACAAATCAACGGGGGCATTTCTCGGAAAACTAACACCGGGGCAGTGCTCAGGGGGGTCCCACCTCGTGGCCACCCGGTTTGGGGGGCGATCGGGGCCGGTTCCGAAAATCGCTAAATCTCCCATAGCCAGCACACGCTCCATCCGATAGAGCAATGCCGGGCGGCCGGCCGGCAACTACGGATCATAACAAATCAACGGGGGCATTTCTCGGAAAACTAACACCGGGGCAGTGCTCAGGGGGGTCCCACCTCGTGGCCACCCGGTTTGGGGGGCGATCGGGGCCGGTTCCGAAAATCGCTAAATCTCCCATAGCCAGCCCACGCTCCATCCGATAGAGCAATGCCGGGCGGCCGGCCGGCAACTACGGATCATAACAAATCAACGGGGGCATTTCTCGGAAAACTAACACCGGGGCAGTGCTCAGGGGGGTCCCACCTCGTGGCCACCCGGTTTGGGGGGCGATCGGGGCCGGTTCCGAAAATCGCTAAATCTCCCATAGCCAGCACACGCTCCATCCGATAGAGCAATGCCGGGCGGCCGGCCGGCAACTACGGATCATAACAAATCAACGGGGGCATTTCTCGGAAAACTAACACCGGGGCAGTGCTCAGGGGGGTCCCACCTCGTGGCCACCCGGGTCTGGGACCGATGGGAGCACTTTAAAATTTTCGAGTCAGGGGACCAGACGGCCGAGTGAAAAACTTTGAAAAATATTCTATCTCCTCACTCCCATTGACTTTACATTAGGGCGACCAGGCGGCCGGCGGAAAAAAAATCATAACAAATCAACGGGGGCATTTCTCGGAAAACTAACACCGGGGCAGTGCTCAGGGGGCTCCCAGCTATCAGCCACCCTATCCCGGGACCGATGGGAGCACTTTAAAATTTTCGAGTCAGGGGACCAGACGGCCGAGTGAAAAACTTTGAAAAATATTCTATCTCCTCACTCCCATTGACTTTACATTAGGGCGACCAGGCGGCCGGCGGAAAAAAAATCATAACAAATCAACGGGGGCATTTCTCCGAAAACTAACACCGGGGCAGTGCTCAGGGGGCTCCCAGCTATCAGCCACCCTATCCCGGGACCGATGGGAGCACTTTAAAATTTTCGAGTCAGGGGACCAGACGGCCGAGTGAAAAACTTTGAAAAATATTCTATCTCCTCACTCCCATTGACTTTACATTAGGGCGACCAGGCGGCCGGCGGAAAAAAAATCATAACAAATCAACGGGGGCATTTCTCCGAAAACTAACACCGGGGCAGTGCTCAGGGGGCTCCCAGCTATCAGCCACCCTATCCCGGGACCGATGGGAGCACTTTAAAATTTTCGAGTCAGGGGACCAGACGGCCGAGTGAAAAACTTTGAAAAATATTCTATCTCCTCACTCCCATTGACTTTACATTAGGGCGACCAGGCGGCCGGCGGAAAAAAAATCATAACAAATCAACGGGGGCATTTCTCCGAAAACTAACACCGGGGCAGTGCTCAGGGGGCTCCCAGCTATCAGCCACCCTATCCCGGGACCGATGGGAGCACTTTAAAATTTTCGAGTCAGGGGACCAGACGGCCGAGTGAAAAACTTTGAAAAATATTCTATCTCCTCACTCCCATTGACTTTACATTAGGGCGACCAGGCGGCCGGCGGAAAAAAAATCATAACAAATCAACGGGGGCATTTCTCCGAAAACTAACACCGGGGCAGTGCTCAGGGGGCTCCCAGCTATCAGCCACCCTATCCCGGGACCGATGGGAGCACTTTAAAATTTTCGAGTCAGGGGACCAGACGGCCGAGTGAAAAACTTTGAAAAATATTCTATCTCCTCACTCCCATTGACTTTACATTAGGGCGACCAGGCGGCCGGCGGAAAAAAAATCATAACAAATCAACGGGGGCATTTCTCCGAAAACTAACACCGGGGCAGTGCTCAGGGGGCTCCCAGCTATCAGCCACCCTATCCCGGGACCGATGGGAGCACTTTAAAATTTTCGAGTCAGGGGACCAGACGGCCGAGTGAAAAACTTTGAAAAATATTCTATCTCCTCACTCCCATTGACTTTACATTAGGGCGACCAGGCGGCCGGCGGAAAAAAAATCATAACAAATCAACGGGGGCATTTCTCCGAAAACTAACACCGGGGCAGTGCTCAGGGGGCTCCCAGCTATCAGCCACCCTATCCCGGGACCGATGGGAGCACTTTAAAATTTTCGAGTCAGGGGACCAGACGGCCGAGTGAAAAACTTTGAAAAATATTCTATCTCCTCACTCCCATTGACTTTACATTAGGGCGACCAGGCGGCCGGCGGAAAAAAAATCATAACAAATCAACGGGGGCATTTCTCCGAAAACTAACACCGGGGCAGTGCTCAGGGGGCTCCCAGCTATCAGCCACCCTATCCCGGGACCGATGGGAGCACTTTAAAATTTTCGAGTCAGGGGACCAGACGGCCGAGTGAAAAACTTTGAAAAATATTCTATCTCCTCACTCCCATTGACTTTACATTAGGGCGACCAGGCGGCCGGCGGAAAAAAAATCATAACAAATCAACGGGGGCATTTCTCCGAAAACTAACACCGGGGCTGTGCTCAGGGGGCTCCCAGCTATCAGCCCCCCGGGTCTGGGGGCATTGTTTTTCTTTTTAATCATTTTGAGCATTTCCCCCAGTTTAGAGATGTGTGCCCCTAGACAACCCATTGAGAATAACTATGAAATGTTCTGAAGTTTTGATTTTCAAATGTCGGTGAAAATTGAAAAACGTCATATATTCTTCAAAGGAAGCATGGGGCGATGGTAGGGAGAGTCCCCGCAGCGTGCCTCGGCGGCGATGGGAGCGTTTTCGATGTCCCCGTCCCCCCCCCATAGGGATAGAAGGGGAGTTAGGTGACCAGGCGTCCCGGGTCCCAAAAATCGAAAAATTAATATAGAATGCTTTTTAATCCAGAAATAAAGTAGGGGGCAGTCCTGGTGAGAGTCCCAGCCACAGCCCCAGTGTGTTTTGGAGCCGTTTGGGGCCGGGTGAAAAACTTTGAAAAATGTTCTATCTCCTCACTCCCATTGACTTTGCATTAGGGCGACCAGGCGGCCGGCGGGAAAACAATCATAACAAATCAACGGAGGCATTTCTCCGAAAACTAACACCGGGGCAGTGCTCAGGGGGCTCCCAGCTATCAGCCACCCTATCCCGGGACCGATGGGAGCACTTTAAAATTTTCGAGTTAGGGGACCAGGCGGCCGAGTGAAAAACTTTGAAAAATTTTCTATCTCCTCACTCCCATTGACTTTGCATTAGGGCGACCAGGCGGCCGGCGGAAAAAAAATCATAACAAATCAACGGGGGCATTTCTCCGAAAACTAACACCGGGGCAGTGCTCAGGGGGCTCCCAGCTATCAGCCACCCTATCCCGGGACCGATGGGAGCACTTTAAAATTTTCGAGTTAGGGGACCAGGCGGCCGAGTGAAAAACTTAGAAAAATTTTCTATCTCCCCTAGGTGACCAGGCAGCCGGAGCTGATTTTTCTGACCCCTAAAACAATTATTAAAAGGTATTTTTTCGCCAAACTAAGACTTTTAAAATTCAAATAGGATGATTATCTACTGCCCCAGTGGGTTTTTGAACCATTTTAAGCCTTTTTGACAGTTTTCATTTTTCCCCCATTGACTTCAATGGGAGTTAGGTGACCAGTCCTCCGACTTTTGAACCTCTCCTGGGGGGGCTGTGAGCCCCCGATTTCTTTGCAAAGCACGTCATTCGATTCGTCTCAGTCCCCTCTATATACCCCGTGTGTTTGTTTTCTCGAAAAACCCCCGGAACACGGTTTTTTAGGGGGGGGGTGGGGGGGGGGTACTTCGGAGCCATTTGGGGGGGGGTAAACGACATTTCCCGAAATTAATTTTAACACAGCCTTCCTCAGAATCGCTTTTCCAACAAAATCCTTTTTATTTCGAGTCTCTACGATGTTCCTAAGTGGTCGAAACCACTTTTGGACAGTTTTTACACCAAACGGCTCGGGCGCACAGCGGGCCGTGTGCCGATGGGCGGTTCTCGCGGGTCTGAGGCGGGGCTAGGCTGCTCGCGGCGGGCATGGGAGTGCCGTGTGCAGCCGCCACAGTGTTCCAGGCTGTCAGCATTTCTCTACGGTGCCGGGGGAAATACAGGAACTGGGTTTTTGAAGACACTTAGTGCAATGAGAGAGGTCAAAACTGAGCTAAGGGCACTTGCTGGAGGAAAGTGGCTGGGCCCCGCTAGCTCTTTTACGGACACTTTCTGGACTTGGCCCGGGATTTTCAGACGGTTCTTTGCGACTGTCTGATCATCCAGCGAAATGCAAGGGGGGGAACGGTCCCGGCCGCACCCCGCGTTTCAGGCCTCGTCGGCGGCCCGCTCCGGCGGCTGCGCCCGCTAAGTCTTCGCGGCCCGCCGTGGAGAGTGTGTATGCTGCCCGCCCCAGACGTTCACCCCAAGGGCTTGCGGGCCTTTAAGGGTCTGTCTTTCGGGGTTTCACGGGCTCTGACCTCACCTCCCTGTGGTTCCCGACCGGGGTGTATGTATGCTGCCCGCCCCAGACGTTCACCCCAAGGGCTTGCGGGCCTTTAAGGGTCTGTCTTTCGGGGTTTCACGGGCTCTGACATCTCCCCGGTGGTTCCCACGGAACGGACATATGTATGCTGCCCGCCCCCGGCAGGAACCCCAAGGGCTTGCGGGCCTTTAAGGGTGAGTGCGGGGGGCGTACGGGCTCTGACATATCTCCGGTGGCTCCCACGGAACGGACATATGTATGCTGCCCGCCCCCGGCAGGAACCCCAAGGGCTTGCGGGCCTTTAAGGGTGAGTGCGGGGGGCGTACGGGCTCTGACATATCTCCGGTGGCTCACACGGAACGGACA
The DNA here is from genome assembly GCF_036373705.1 of Amia ocellicauda. NCBI lineage: Eukaryota > Metazoa > Chordata > Actinopteri > Amiiformes > Amiidae > Amia > Amia ocellicauda. The sequence goes on from NW_027102695.1 coordinate 109,914, forward strand.
TATGTATGCTGCCCGCCCCCCGGCAGGAACCCCAAGGGCTGTCCCGGCCTTTAAGGGTGAGTGCGGGGGGCGTACGGGCTCTGACAT
>NW_027102695.1:117500-120000 GCF_036373705.1 Amia ocellicauda
CTCGATAGCGGAACCCGCGCTACCGAGCAGTAACATCGAAGAGGGAGAGCCGATTGTCATCTCGCTTCCCGATTTGAGTATAAGTTGCAGTGCTTGCAGGGAACATCTGGGAAGAGTAGGAAAGGCGGTAGAACACTATGCGAAAAGGCACCGTAGTGTGAAACTACTCTTCAAATGTGCAAAATGCGATAAGACCAGCATAAACCACCACTCAATTTCTTGTCATGTGCCCAAGTGCAGGGGCATGAGGGAAACCCAGGTCTCAGAAAAGGCCTGGGAGTGCGAGGAGTGCCACCTTCACTTTGAGACAAAGTCTGGTCTTTCGCAACACAAACGCCACGCACACCCAGCTGTACGCAACAAAGAAAGAATCGCGGAAAGCACTAAGGGCGGCTCACAAAAAGGAAGGCCGGTGAAGCTTTGGACAGAGGAGGAATCGAATAGACTTGCTGAGCTGGAGGTCTCATTCAAAGGGCGTAAAAACATCAACCAGCTCATCGCCGCTGAGCTCGGTACGAAAACCAACAAGCAGGTTAGCGATAAAAGGAGGGCACCTAGGAAAAGGTCGGCTTTGTCACAAACAGGTGCCCCCCCCGAAAGGAACACAAATCTAGCAAAGTTCCTGGAGGCGCAAACCGCTGCACCCGAGGCGAGATCAGGGCTAGGAGCGCAGTTGCGGATACTGGCTTCTAGGTTGGTTCGGGACACGGATGTCTCCAGGTATCCCTGCCTGGAGGTCATCAGGGCCTGGCTGGACGGCGATGCAAAGGTTAACGCCCTTGCTGAAACAAAAACTCGATGGACGCTTCTTCCTTTCAAGGATAAGAAGAAAATGTCTCGTTCCAGACAAGGAAAGGGAGAAGAGAAACCTATGAAACATCCTTTCAGATCCTGGATGAAAAGACGGGCAATAAAAAGAGGCACTTACTTGAGATACCAGAGCCTCTTCTCGAGAAGCAAACAACGCCTCGCCTCGATCATCCTGGATGGCACAGATACAGTCTCGTGCCCAGTACCACTCTCTGAAGTACACGATGCGTACAAACAGAAGTGGGAAGCTGAAACTCCCTACGTGGGACTCGGAGGTTTCCACTCCCTAATGAGAGCCGACAACGAGATATTTGAAACTCTTATCACTGGGGAAGAGGTAATCGAAAACCTGAAGGCCGTAAAAAGAACGTCGGCCGCGGGGCCAGATGGCATTTCCCGCAATGCCATCGATGAGGGGGATCCAGAGGGTGAGGCGATGGCAGCCTTGTTTAACACATGGCTGACTACAGGAGTCATACCTAACATCGTAAAGCGATGCAGGTCGATACTACTTCCAAAGACCATGGACCCGGAACAACAGAAGGATATTGGCAACTGGAGGCCAATTACAATCGGTTCAATGGTGCTGAGGTTGTTCTCGAGAGTAATGACGATGCGGCTGGCCACAGCGTGTCCTCTGAACCCGAGACAGCGCGGATTCATCTCTGCTCCAGGCTGCTCTGAGAACATCATGGTGTTGGGGAACATCATAGAGCAAGCTAAGAGACAGCAGAAGGACCTCGCAGTAGTATTTATCGACATCGCGAAAGCTTTTGACTCCGTTTCCCATAAGCACATCATCGATGTGCTGCAGCAAATGGGGGTAGACAGCCATGTGGTAGGATTGATCCAGGAATCCTACAGAAATTGCGTCACTTCAATCGAGGTGGACGGCAAAAAGACTCCCGACATCCGCATATGTACGGGAGTCAAACAAGGTGACCCCATGTCTCCCCTGCTATTCAACCTGGCAATGGACCCCCTCATCACCAGCTTGGAAACGCACGGACAAGGATTTCTGTCGGAAGGAGGCCGTGTGACCACCCTTGCATTTGCTGACGACCTAGTGTTACTGAGCGACGGCTGGAAGGGCATGCTGCATAACATCTCTATCCTCGAGTCCTTCTGCAAACTGACGGGCCTTAGGGCACAGGCTCGAAAGTGTCATGGCTTCCTAGTTACACCTACACACGACTCGTACACAATTAACAACTGTGTACCATGGGAGATCGGAGGGGCCGGTCTCCACATGATCAACCCTGATGAGTCTGAGAGATACCTGGGCGTGAAGGTGAACCCCTGGATAGGTATCTCGAAGCCTGACCTGACGGATCAGTTGCGGACATGGATCACGAGGATAGATGAGGCGCCACTGAAGCCCAGCCAGAAAGTGGCCATCCTCAATCAACATGCAGTACCTCGGCTCATGTACCTGGCCGATCACGCACAATGCAAACAAAACACCTTGAACGCCCTGGACTCCGAAGTTCGGAAAGCCATAAAGCTCTGGTTGCGCCTTCCTGCCTCGACCTGTAACGGCTTGCTTTACGCTCGTGCTAAAGACGGTGGACTGGGAGCACTGAGGTTGGCAAAGCTGATCCCATCAATACAGGCGAGAAGAATGCACAGGATGGCGAACTCTACGGATGTTATTGTTCGCAGCCTGATGCAAACAAGGAAGGCGACTGAA
>NW_027102695.1:125000-147500 GCF_036373705.1 Amia ocellicauda
GGCCTCCTGCCGACGGACCGTGTGGCGCATTGTCCCGACTGCTGACTTTCTCCAGCAAAAAGGCGGAGGTGCAGTACCGCCATTTCGCCACACGAGGGACGGAATGGCACCCAACTGCCCCCTGGTGTCGAAAAAGCGCAAGGGCACCCGGGCCGGTCCGCCCCAGGCAGCGGCCGAGATGCAGCACCGGGGGCCCGGCCTGCCTGCCCTGGAGGTCAGCCTGCCAGCCCTGGAGGTCTGCCTTCCAGCCCTGGAGGTCTGCCTGCCTGCCCTGGAGGTCTGCTATCCAGCCCTGGAGGTCTGCCTGCCTGCCTGTTAGCCCTGGTAGCAGCACTGCCTGCCCTGGAGGTCTGCCTGCCTGCCCTGGCAGCAGCACTGCCTGCCCTGGAGGTCTGCTATCCAGCCCTGGAGGTCTGCTATCCAGCCCTGGAGGTCTGCCTGCCTGCCTGTTAGCCCTGGAGGTCTGCTATCCAGCCCTGGTAGCAGCACTGCCTGCCCTGGAGATCTGCTATCCAGCCCTGGAGGTCTGCCTGCCTGCCCTGGCAGCAGCACTGCCTGCCCTGGAGGTCTGCTATCCAGCCCTGGAGGTCTGCTATCCAGCCCTGGAGGTCAGCCTGTTAGCCCTGGAGGTCTGCCTGCCTGCCCTGGAGGTCTGCCTGCCTGCCTGTTAGCCCTGGAGGTCAGCCTGTTAGCCCTGGAGGTCTGCTATCCAGCCCTGGTAGCAGCACTGCCTGCCCTGGAGATCTGCTATCCAGCCCTGGAGGTCTGCCTGCCTGCCCTGGCAGCAGCACTGCCTGCCCTGGAGGTCAGCCTGCCAGCCCTGGAGGTCTGCCTTCCAGCCCTGGAGGTCTGCCTGTTAGCCCTGGAGGTCTGCTATCCAGCCCTGGTAGCAGCACTGCCTGCCCTGGAGGTCTGCCGGCCTGCCCTGGAGGTCTGCCTGCCTGCCCTGGAGGTCTGCCTGCCTGCCTGTTAGCCCTGGAGGTCTGCCTGCCTGCCCTGGAGGTCTGCCTGTTAGCCCTGGAGGTCTGCTATCCAGCCCTGGTAGCAGCACTGCCTGCCCTGGAGGTCTGCTATCCAGCCCTGGAGGTCTGCCTGCCTGCCCTGGTAGCAGCACTGCCTGCCCTGGAGGTCTGCCGGCCTGCCCTGGAGGTCTGCCTGCCTGCCCTGGAGGTCTGCCTGCCTGCCTGTTAGCCCTGGAGGTCTGCTATCCAGCCCTGGAGGTCTGCCTGCCAGCCCTGGAGGTCTGCTATCCAGCCCTGGAGGTCTGCCTGTTAGCCCTGGAGGTCTGCTATCCAGCCCTGGAGGTCTGCCTGCCTGCCTGTTAGCCCTGGAGGTCAGCCTGTTAGCCCTGGAGGTCTGCCTGCCTGCCCTGGTAGCAGCACTGCCTGCCTGCCTGCCTGCCTGCCTGCCCTGGAGGTCAGCCTGCCAGCCCTGGAGGTCTGCTATCCAGCCCTGGTAGCAGCACTGCCTGCCCTGGAGGTCTGCCTGCCTGCCCTGGAGGTCAGCCTGTTAGCCCTGGAGGTCTGCCTTCCAGCCCTGGAGGTCTGCCTGTTAGCCCTGGAGGTCTGCTATCCAGCCCTGGTAGCAGCACTGCCTGCCCTGGAGGTCTGCTATCCAGCCCTGGAGGTCTGCCTGCCTGCCTGTTAGCCCTGGTAGCAGCACTGCCTGCCCTGGAGGTCTGCCTGCCTGCCCTGGCAGCAGCACTGCCTGCCCTGGAGGTCTGCTATCCAGCCCTGGAGGTCTGCCTGTTAGCCCTGGAGGTCTGCTATCCAGCCCTGGTAGCAGCACTGCCTGCCCTGGAGGTCTGCTATCCAGCCCTGGAGGTCTGCCTGCCTGCCCTGGTAGCAGCACTGCCAGCCCTGGAGGTCTGCTATCCAGCCCTGGAGGTCTGCCTGCCTGCCCTGGAGGTCTGCTATCCAGCCCTGGAGGTCTGCTATCCAGCCCTGGTAGCAGCACTGCCTGCCCTGGAGGTCTGCTATCCAGCCCTGGAGGTCTGCCTGCCTGCCTGTTAGCCCTGGAGGTCAGCCTGTTAGCCCTGGAGGTCTGCCTGCCTGCCCTGGAGGTCTGCTATCCAGCCCTGGTAGCAGCACTGCCTGCCCTGGAGGTCTGCCTGCCTGCCCTGGAGGTCTGCCTGTTAGCCCTGGAGGTCTGCTATCCAGCCCTGGAGGTCTGCCTGCCTGCCCTGGAGGTCTGCCTGCCTGCCCTGGAGGTCTGCTATCCAGCCCTGGAGGTCTGCCTGCCTGCCTGTTAGCCCTGGAGGTCTGCCTGCCTGCCCTGGAGGTCTGCCTGCCTGCCTTCCAGCCCTGCCTGCCTGCCTGCCTGCCCTGGAGGTCAGCCTTCCAGCCCTGGCAGCACGGCCTACCAGCCTGCCAGCCTGCCCTCCCCAGCCACACAGCCCTGCCTGCCTGCCCTGGAGGTCAGCCTTCCAGCCCTGGAGGTCTGCCTGCCTGCCTTCCAGCCCTGCCTGCCTGCCTGCCTGCCCTGGAGGTCAGCCTTCCAGCCCTGGCAGCACGGCCTACCAGCCTGCCAGCCTGCCCTCCCCAGCCACACAGCCCTGCCTGCCTGCCCTGGAGGTCAGCCTTCCAGCCCTGGAGGTCTGCCTGCCTGCCTTCCAGCCCTGCCTGCCTGCCTGCCTGCCCTGGAGGTCAGCCTGCCTGCCTGCTGCTGCTAGGCCGCTGCCCCGAGCCGCCGACCCCATCGACAGGAACACGAGAGAGTTTACAAGCGAGAGGAGGCCACATATTCGACACCTCTCGTGCTCGTTTTAGGGTCCTCTCCAGTCTGTTTGGACGTGTGTTATTCTGAATCTGCTGCTTTAACTCAAGGGATTCTGTCGTGATTGATGCCTTGTACTTCGCTGTATGTTTGCACTGGTGTTGTAAGTCGCCCTCTGTAAGATCATCATTTATTATCTGCCAAGAAATAAAGATCATCATAATGTTCCCCAACTTTCAGCTTCTGGGGAGTTTGTTCCAGAGTGTGACGACTCTCTCTCTATCACCATCTCTCTCTCTATCTCCATCTCTCTATCACCATCTCTCTCTCTCTATCTCTATCTCTCTATCACCATCTCTCTCTCTATCTCCATCTCTCTCTATCTCCATCTCTCTCTATCTCCATCTCTCTATCTCCACCTCTCTCTCCCTCTCCACCTCTCTCTCTCTATCTCTCCCTCTCTCTATCTCTCCCTCTCTCTATCTCTCCCTCTCTCTCACTGTGTGTGTGTGTGTGTGTGTGTACAGCAGTGTCCCTAGACGAGAGAGAGATCCCTAGACGGGGAAATTACTTTCAAACTGCAGTACCGAAATGTGTCCGTTAGATGGCAGCATGCACCAAGGAATGAAGGAAAGTGCAAAACAAAATGAAAAGGCACATCGCCTGGGCCAAAAATAATCGTAACAAATCAACGGGGGCATTTCTCGGAAAACTAACACCGGGGCAGTGCTCAGGGGGGTCCCACCTCGTGGCCACCCGGTTTGGGGGGCCATCGGGGCCGGCTGAAGAATCGCCCATACTCTGCCATAGGCAGCCCACGGTCCATCCGATCAGAGCAATGCCGGGCGGCCGGCAACCTATGGATCATAACACATCAACGGAGGCATGATAAGAGCATCTTTTATTATCTGCCAAGAAATATAGACCATCACAATGTTCCCCAACTTTCAGCTTCTACCACATCGCTGGGGAGTTTATTCCACTGTGTGACTACTCTCTCTCTCTCTGTGTGTGTGTGTGTGTGTGTGTGTGTGTGTGTGTGTGTGTGTGTGTGTGTGTGTGTGTGTGCAGCAGTGTCTCCGGTTTTCCTTTTGGAATGCCTTGAAGCCGGGGGGGCTTTGCACTCATGAGAACATAGGGTGTCCTTGCCCTCCTTTCGCAGCCCAGGGCATTGAGAGATCCCTAGACGGGGAAATTACTTTCAAACTGCAGTACCGAAATGTGTCCGTTAGATGGTAGCATGCACCAAGGAATGAAGGAAAGTGCAAAACAAAATGAAAAGGCACATCGCCTGGGCGAAAAATAATCATAACAAATCAACGGGGGCATTTCTCGGAAAACTAACACCGGGGCAGTGCTCAGGGGGGTCCCACCTCGTGGCCACCCGGTTTGGGGGGCGATCGGGGCCGGTTCCGAAAATCGCTAAATCTCCCATAGCCAGCCCACGCTCCATCCGATAGAGCAATGCCGGGCGGCCGGCCGGCAACTACGGATCATAACAAATCAACGGGGGCATTTCTCGGAAAACTAACACCGGGGCAGTGCTCAGGGGGGTCCCACCTCGTGGCCACCCGGTTTGGGGGGCGATCGGGGCCGGTTCCGAAAATCGCTAAATCTCCCATAGCCAGCCCACGCTCCATCCGATAGAGCAATGCCGGGCGGCCGGCCGGCAACTACGGATCATAACAAATCAACGGGGGCATTTCTCGGAAAACTAACACCGGGGCAGTGCTCAGGGGGGTCCCACCTCGTGGCCACCCGGTTTGGGGGGCGATCGGGGCCGGTTCCGAAAATCGCTAAATCTCCCATAGCCAGCCCACGCTCCATCCGATAGAGCAATGCCGGGCGGCCGGCCGGCAACTACGGATCATAACAAATCAACGGGGGCATTTCTCGGAAAACTAACACCGGGGCAGTGCTCAGGGGGGTCCCACCTCGTGGCCACCCGGTTTGGGGGGCGATCGGGGCCGGTTCCGAAAATCGCTAAATCTCCCATAGCCAGCACACGCTCCATCCGATAGAGCAATGCCGGGCGGCCGGCCGGCAACTACGGATCATAACAAATCAACGGGGGCATTTCTCGGAAAACTAACACCGGGGCAGTGCTCAGGGGGGTCCCACCTCGTGGCCACCCGGTTTGGGGGGCGATCGGGGCCGGTTCCGAAAATCGCTAAATCTCCCATAGCCAGCCCACGCTCCATCCGATAGAGCAATGCCGGGCGGCCGGCCGGCAACTACGGATCATAACAAATCAACGGGGGCATTTCTCGGAAAACTAACACCGGGGCAGTGCTCAGGGGGGTCCCACCTCGTGGCCACCCGGTTTGGGGGGCGATCGGGGCCGGTTCCGAAAATCGCTAAATCTCCCATAGCCAGCACACGCTCCATCCGATAGAGCAATGCCGGGCGGCCGGCCGGCAACTACGGATCATAACAAATCAACGGGGGCATTTCTCGGAAAACTAACACCGGGGCAGTGCTCAGGGGGGTCCCACCTCGTGGCCACCCGGGTCTGGGACCGATGGGAGCACTTTAAAATTTTCGAGTCAGGGGACCAGACGGCCGAGTGAAAAACTTTGAAAAATATTCTATCTCCTCACTCCCATTGACTTTACATTAGGGCGACCAGGCGGCCGGCGGAAAAAAAATCATAACAAATCAACGGGGGCATTTCTCGGAAAACTAACACCGGGGCAGTGCTCAGGGGGCTCCCAGCTATCAGCCACCCTATCCCGGGACCGATGGGAGCACTTTAAAATTTTCGAGTCAGGGGACCAGACGGCCGAGTGAAAAACTTTGAAAAATATTCTATCTCCTCACTCCCATTGACTTTACATTAGGGCGACCAGGCGGCCGGCGGAAAAAAAATCATAACAAATCAACGGGGGCATTTCTCGGAAAACTAACACCGGGGCAGTGCTCAGGGGGCTCCCAGCTATCAGCCACCCTATCCCGGGACCGATGGGAGCACTTTAAAATTTTCGAGTCAGGGGACCAGACGGCCGAGTGAAAAACTTTGAAAAATATTCTATCTCCTCACTCCCATTGACTTTACATTAGGGCGACCAGGCGGCCGGCGGAAAAAAAATCATAACAAATCAACGGGGGCATTTCTCCGAAAACTAACACCGGGGCAGTGCTCAGGGGGCTCCCAGCTATCAGCCACCCTATCCCGGGACCGATGGGAGCACTTTAAAATTTTCGAGTCAGGGGACCAGACGGCCGAGTGAAAAACTTTGAAAAATATTCTATCTCCTCACTCCCATTGACTTTACATTAGGGCGACCAGGCGGCCGGCGGAAAAAAAATCATAACAAATCAACGGGGGCATTTCTCCGAAAACTAACACCGGGGCAGTGCTCAGGGGGCTCCCAGCTATCAGCCACCCTATCCCGGGACCGATGGGAGCACTTTAAAATTTTCGAGTCAGGGGACCAGACGGCCGAGTGAAAAACTTTGAAAAATATTCTATCTCCTCACTCCCATTGACTTTACATTAGGGCGACCAGGCGGCCGGCGGAAAAAAAATCATAACAAATCAACGGGGGCATTTCTCCGAAAACTAACACCGGGGCAGTGCTCAGGGGGCTCCCAGCTATCAGCCACCCTATCCCGGGACCGATGGGAGCACTTTAAAATTTTCGAGTCAGGGGACCAGACGGCCGAGTGAAAAACTTTGAAAAATATTCTATCTCCTCACTCCCATTGACTTTACATTAGGGCGACCAGGCGGCCGGCGGAAAAAAAATCATAACAAATCAACGGGGGCATTTCTCCGAAAACTAACACCGGGGCAGTGCTCAGGGGGCTCCCAGCTATCAGCCACCCTATCCCGGGACCGATGGGAGCACTTTAAAATTTTCGAGTCAGGGGACCAGACGGCCGAGTGAAAAACTTTGAAAAATATTCTATCTCCTCACTCCCATTGACTTTACATTAGGGCGACCAGGCGGCCGGCGGAAAAAAAATCATAACAAATCAACGGGGGCATTTCTCCGAAAACTAACACCGGGGCAGTGCTCAGGGGGCTCCCAGCTATCAGCCACCCTATCCCGGGACCGATGGGAGCACTTTAAAATTTTCGAGTCAGGGGACCAGACGGCCGAGTGAAAAACTTTGAAAAATATTCTATCTCCTCACTCCCATTGACTTTACATTAGGGCGACCAGGCGGCCGGCGGAAAAAAAATCATAACAAATCAACGGGGGCATTTCTCCGAAAACTAACACCGGGGCAGTGCTCAGGGGGCTCCCAGCTATCAGCCACCCTATCCCGGGACCGATGGGAGCACTTTAAAATTTTCGAGTCAGGGGACCAGACGGCCGAGTGAAAAACTTTGAAAAATATTCTATCTCCTCACTCCCATTGACTTTACATTAGGGCGACCAGGCGGCCGGCGGAAAAAAAATCATAACAAATCAACGGGGGCATTTCTCCGAAAACTAACACCGGGGCAGTGCTCAGGGGGCTCCCAGCTATCAGCCACCCTATCCCGGGACCGATGGGAGCACTTTAAAATTTTCGAGTCAGGGGACCAGACGGCCGAGTGAAAAACTTTGAAAAATATTCTATCTCCTCACTCCCATTGACTTTACATTAGGGCGACCAGGCGGCCGGCGGAAAAAAAATCATAACAAATCAACGGGGGCATTTCTCCGAAAACTAACACCGGGGCTGTGCTCAGGGGGCTCCCAGCTATCAGCCACCCTATCCCGGGACCGATGGGAGCACTTTAAAATTTTCGAGTCAGGGGACCAGACGGCCGAGTGAAAAACTTTGAAAAATATTCTATCTCCTCACTCCCATTGACTTTACATTAGGGCGACCAGGCGGCCGGCGGAAAAAAAATCATAACAAATCAACGGGGGCATTTCTCCGAAAACTAACACCGGGGCAGTGCTCAGGGGGCTCCCAGCTATCAGCCACCCTATCCCGGGACCGATGGGAGCACTTTAAAATTTTCGAGTCAGGGGACCAGACGGCCGAGTGAAAAACTTTGAAAAATATTCTATCTCCTCACTCCCATTGACTTTACATTAGGGCGACCAGGCGGCCGGCGGAAAAAAAATCATAACAAATCAACGGGGGCATTTCTCCGAAAACTAACACCGGGGCAGTGCTCAGGGGGCTCCCAGCTATCAGCCACCCTATCCCGGGACCGATGGGAGCACTTTAAAATTTTCGAGTCAGGGGACCAGACGGCCGAGTGAAAAACTTTGAAAAATATTCTATCTCCTCACTCCCATTGACTTTACATTAGGGCGACCAGGCGGCCGGCGGAAAAAAAATCATAACAAATCAACGGGGGCATTTCTCCGAAAACTAACACCGGGGCTGTGCTCAGGGGGCTCCCAGCTATCAGCCCCCCGGGTCTGGGGGCATTGTTTTTCTTTTTAATCATTTTGAGCATTTCCCCCAGTTTAGAGATGTGTGCCCCTAGACAACCCATTGAGAATAACTATGAAATGTTCTGAAGTTTTGATTTTCAAATGTCGGTGAAAATTGAAAAACGTCATATATTCTTCAAAGGAAGCATGGGGCGATGGTAGGGAGAGTCCCCGCAGCGTGCCTCGGCGGCGATGGGAGCGTTTTCGATGTCCCCGTCCCCCCGCCCCATAGGGATGGAAGGGGAGTTGGGTGACCAGGCGCGAGGGGGCCGGAGCGAGCCCGGGCCCGGGCCTCCTGCTGACGGAGCGCTGGGAGCCGGGAGCCGTCGGTCGGTGAGTGCTGAAGGAGAGCTCCAGCCCGGAGCCCGCACCCACCGGGGAGGTGTAGCCCTGCAGGCTGAGCGCCGGGAGCCGTCGGTCAGTGAGTGCTGAAGGAAAGCTCCAGCGCGGAGCCCGCACCCACCGGGGAGGTGTAGCCCTGCAGGCTGAGCGCCGGGAGCCGTCGGTCAGTGAGTGCTGAAGGAAAGCTCCAGCGCGGAGCCCGCACCCACCGGGGAGGTGTAGCCCTGCAGGCTGAGCGCCGGGAGCCGTCGGTCAGTGAGTGCTGAAGGAAAGCTCCAGCGCGGAGCCCGCACCCACCGGGGAGGTGTAGCCCTGCAGGCTGAGCGCCGGGAGCCGTCGGTCAGTGAGTGCTGAAGGAAAGCTCCAGCGCGGAGCCCGCACCCACCGGGGAGGTGTAGCCCTGCAGGCTGAGCGCTGGGAGCCGTCGGTCAGTGAGTGCTGAAGGAGAGCTCCAGCCCGGAGCCCGCACCCACCGGGGAGGTGTAGCCCTGCAGGCTGAGCGCCGGGAGCCGTCGGTCGTTCGGTCGGTCAGAGAGTGAGTGTGTGTGCTGAAGGAGAGCTCCAGCCCGGAGCCCGCACCCACCGGGGTGTGTAGCCCTGCAGGCTGAGCGCCGGGAGCCGTCGGTCAGTGAGTGCTGAAGGAAAGCTCCAGCGCGGAGCCCGCACCCACCGGGGAGGTGTAGCCCTGCAGGCTGAGCGCCGGGAGCCGTCGGTCAGTGAGTGCTGAAGGAAAGCTCCAGCGCGGAGCCCGCACCCACCGGGGAGGTGTAGCCCTGCAGGCTGAGCGCCGGGAGCCGTCGGTCGTTCGGTCGGTCAGAGAGTGAGTGTGTGTGCTGAAGGAGAGCTCCAGCCCGGAGCCCGCACCCACCGGGGTGTGTAGCCCTGCAGGCTGAGCGCCGGGAGCCGTCGGTCAGTGAGTGCTGAAGGAAAGCTCCAGCGCGGAGCCCGCACCCACCGGGGAGGTGTAGCCCTGCAGGCTGAGCGCCGGGAGCCGTCGGTCAGTGAGTGCTGAAGGAAAGCTCCAGCGCGGAGCCCGCACCCACCGGGGAGGTGTAGCCCTGCAGGCTGAGCGCCGGGAGCCGTCGGTCAGTGAGTGCTGAAGGAAAGCTCCAGCGCGGAGCCCGCACCCACCGGGGAGGTGTAGCCCTGCAGGCTGAGCGCCGGGAGCCGTCGGTCAGTGAGTGCTGAAGGAAAGCTCCAGCGCGGAGCCCGCACCCACCGGGGAGGTGTAGCCCTGCAGGCTGAGCGCCGGGAGCCGTCGGTCAGTGAGTGCTGAAGGAAAGCTCCAGCGCGGAGCCCGCACCCACCGGGGAGGTGTAGCCCTGCAGGCTGAGCGCCGGGAGCCGTCGGTCGTTCGGTCGGTCAGAGAGTGAGTGTGTGTGCTGAAGGAGAGCTCCAGCCCGGAGCCCGCACCCACCGGGGTGTGTAGCCCTGCAGGCTGAGCGCTGGGAGCCGTCGGTCGTTCGGTCGGTCAGAGAGTGAGTGTGTGTGCTGAAGGAGAGCTCCAGCCCGGAGCCCGCACCCACCGGGGTGTGTAGCCCTGCAGGCTGAGCGCTGGGAGCCGTCGGTCGTTCGGTCGGTCAGAGAGTGAGTGTGTGTGCTGAAGGAGAGCTCCAGCCCGGAGCCCGCACCCACCGGGGTGTGTAGCCCTGCTGACTGAGCGCTGGGAGCCGGGAGCCTTTCCTGCAGTCAGTCGGTCGGTCAGTGAGTGAGTGAGTGAGTGTGTGTGCTGAAGGGAAGCTCCAGCCCGGCGTCCGTCCCCACCGGGGAGTTGTGCCCGGGCCCGGGCCTCCTGCCGACGGACCGTGTGGCGCATTGTCCCGACTGCTGACTTTCTCCAGCAAAAAGGCGGAGGTGCAGTACCGCCATTTCGCCACACGAGGGACGGAATGGCACCCAACTGCCCCCTGGTGTCGAAAAAGCGCAAGGGCACCCGGGCCGGTCCGCCCCAGGCAGCGGCCGAGATGCAGCACCGGGGGCCCGGCCTGCCTGCCCTGGAGGTCAGCCTGCCAGCCCTGGAGGTCTGCCTTCCAGCCCTGGAGGTCTGCCTGCCTGCCCTGGAGGTCTGCTATCCAGCCCTGGAGGTCTGCCTGCCTGCCTGTTAGCCCTGGTAGCAGCACTGCCTGCCCTGGAGGTCTGCCTGCCTGCCCTGGAGGTCAGCCTGTTAGCCCTGGAGGTCTGCCTGCCTGCCCTGGAGGTCTGCCTGCCTGCCTGTTAGCCCTGGAGGTCAGCCTGTTAGCCCTGGAGGTCTGCTATCCAGCCCTGGTAGCAGCACTGCCTGCCCTGGAGATCTGCTATCCAGCCCTGGAGGTCTGCCTGCCTGCCCTGGCAGCAGCACTGCCTGCCCTGGAGGTCAGCCTGCCAGCCCTGGAGGTCTGCCTTCCAGCCCTGGAGGTCTGCCTGTTAGCCCTGGAGGTCTGCTATCCAGCCCTGGTAGCAGCACTGCCTGCCCTGGAGGTCTGCCGGCCTGCCCTGGAGGTCTGCCTGCCTGCCCTGGAGGTCTGCCTGCCTGCCTGTTAGCCCTGGAGGTCTGCCTGCCTGCCCTGGAGGTCTGCCTGTTAGCCCTGGAGGTCTGCTATCCAGCCCTGGTAGCAGCACTGCCTGCCCTGGAGGTCAGCTATCCAGCCCTGGAGGTCTGCCTGCCTGCCTGTTAGCCCTGGTAGCAGCACTGCCTGCCCTGGAGGTCTGCCTGCCTGCCCTGGCAGCAGCACTGCCTGCCCTGGAGGTCTGCTATCCAGCCCTGGAGGTCTGCTATCCAGCCCTGGAGGTCTGCCTGCCTGCCCTGGCAGCAGCACTGCCTGCCCTGGAGGTCTGCCTGCCTGCCCTGGAGGTCTGCCTGCCTGCCATCCAGCCCTGGAGGTCTGCTATCCAGCCCTGGTAGCAGCACTGCCTGCCCTGGAGGTCTGCCTGCCTGCCCTGGAGGTCTGCCTGCCTGCCCTGGAGGTCTGCTATCCAGCCCTGGAGGTCTGCCTGCCTGCCTGTTAGCCCTGGAGGTCTGCCTGCCTGCCTGCCTGCCTGCCTGCCTGCCTGCCCTGGAGGTCTGCCTGCCTGCCTGTTAGCCCTGGAGGTCAGCCTGTTAGCCCTGGAGGTCTGCTATCCAGCCCTGGAGGTCTGCCTGCCTGCCCTGGAGGTCTGCTATCCAGCCCTGGAGGTCTGCCTGCCTGCCCTGGAGCTCTGCCTGCCTGCCCTGGAGCTCTGCCTGCCTGCCCTGGAGGTCTGCCTGTTAGCCCTGGAGGTCAGCCTGTTAGCCCTGGAGGTCTGCTATCCAGCCCTGGAGGTCTGCCTGCCTGCCCTGGAGGTCTGCTATCCAGCCCTGGAGGTCTGCCTGTTAGCCCTGGAGGTCTGCTATCCAGCCCTGGAGGTCTGCCTGTTAGCCCTGGAGGTCTGCTATCCAGCCCTGGAGGTCTGCCTGCCAGCCCTGGAGGTCTGCTATCCAGCCCTGGAGGTCTGCCTGTTAGCCCTGGAGGTCTGCTATCCAGCCCTGGAGGTCTGCTATCCAGCCCTGGTAGCAGCACTGCCTGCCCTGGAGGTCTGCTATCCAGCCCTGGAGGTCTGCCTGCCTGCCCTGGTAGCAGCACTGCCTGCCCTGGAGGTCTGCCGGCCTGCCCTGGAGGTCTGCCTGCCTGCCCTGGAGGTCTGCCTGCCTGCCTGTTAGCCCTGGAGGTCTGCTATCCAGCCCTGGAGGTCTGCCTGCCAGCCCTGGAGGTCTGCTATCCAGCCCTGGAGGTCTGCCTGTTAGCCCTGGAGGTCTGCTATCCAGCCCTGGAGGTCTGCCTGCCTGCCTGTTAGCCCTGGAGGTCAGCCTGTTAGCCCTGGAGGTCTGCCTGCCTGCCCTGGTAGCAGCACTGCCTGCCTGCCTGCCTGCCTGCCTGCCCTGGAGGTCAGCCTGCCAGCCCTGGAGGTCTGCTATCCAGCCCTGGTAGCAGCACTGCCTGCCCTGGAGGTCTGCCTGCCTGCCCTGGAGGTCAGCCTGTTAGCCCTGGAGGTCTGCCTTCCAGCCCTGGAGGTCTGCCTGTTAGCCCTGGAGGTCTGCTATCCAGCCCTGGTAGCAGCACTGCCTGCCCTGGAGGTCTGCTATCCAGCCCTGGAGGTCTGCCTGCCTGCCTGTTAGCCCTGGTAGCAGCACTGCCTGCCCTGGAGGTCTGCCTGCCTGCCCTGGCAGCAGCACTGCCTGCCCTGGAGGTCTGCTATCCAGCCCTGGAGGTCTGCCTGTTAGCCCTGGAGGTCTGCTATCCAGCCCTGGAGGTCTGCCTGTTAGCCCTGGAGGTCTGCTATCCAGCCCTGGAGGTCTGCCTGCCAGCCCTGGAGGTCTGCTATCCAGCCCTGGAGGTCTGCCTGTTAGCCCTGGAGGTCTGCTATCCAGCCCTGGAGGTCTGCTATCCAGCCCTGGTAGCAGCACTGCCTGCCCTGGAGGTCTGCTATCCAGCCCTGGAGGTCTGCCTGCCTGCCCTGGTAGCAGCACTGCCTGCCCTGGAGGTCTGCCGGCCTGCCCTGGAGGTCTGCCTGCCTGCCCTGGAGGTCTGCCTGCCTGCCTGTTAGCCCTGGAGGTCTGCTATCCAGCCCTGGAGGTCTGCCTGCCAGCCCTGGAGGTCTGCTATCCAGCCCTGGAGGTCTGCCTGTTAGCCCTGGAGGTCTGCTATCCAGCCCTGGAGGTCTGCCTGCCTGCCTGTTAGCCCTGGAGGTCAGCCTGTTAGCCCTGGAGGTCTGCCTGCCTGCCCTGGTAGCAGCACTGCCTGCCTGCCTGCCTGCCTGCCTGCCCTGGAGGTCAGCCTGCCAGCCCTGGAGGTCTGCTATCCAGCCCTGGTAGCAGCACTGCCTGCCCTGGAGGTCTGCCTGCCTGCCCTGGAGGTCAGCCTGTTAGCCCTGGAGGTCTGCCTTCCAGCCCTGGAGGTCTGCCTGTTAGCCCTGGAGGTCTGCTATCCAGCCCTGGTAGCAGCACTGCCTGCCCTGGAGGTCTGCTATCCAGCCCTGGAGGTCTGCCTGCCTGCCTGTTAGCCCTGGTAGCAGCACTGCCTGCCCTGGAGGTCTGCCTGCCTGCCCTGGCAGCAGCACTGCCTGCCCTGGAGGTCTGCTATCCAGCCCTGGAGGTCTGCCTGTTAGCCCTGGAGGTCTGCTATCCAGCCCTGGTAGCAGCACTGCCTGCCCTGGAGGTCTGCTATCCAGCCCTGGAGGTCTGCCTGCCTGCCCTGGTAGCAGCACTGCCAGCCCTGGAGGTCTGCTATCCAGCCCTGGAGGTCTGCCTGCCTGCCCTGGAGGTCTGCTATCCAGCCCTGGAGGTCTGCTATCCAGCCCTGGTAGCAGCACTGCCTGCCCTGGAGGTCTGCTATCCAGCCCTGGAGGTCTGCCTGCCTGCCTGTTAGCCCTGGAGGTCAGCCTGTTAGCCCTGGAGGTCTGCCTGCCTGCCCTGGAGGTCTGCTATCCAGCCCTGGTAGCAGCACTGCCTGCCCTGGAGGTCTGCCTGCCTGCCCTGGAGGTCTGCCTGTTAGCCCTGGAGGTCTGCTATCCAGCCCTGGAGGTCTGCCTGCCTGCCCTGGAGGTCTGCCTGCCTGCCCTGGAGGTCTGCTATCCAGCCCTGGAGGTCTGCCTGCCTGCCTGTTAGCCCTGGAGGTCTGCCTGCCTGCCCTGGAGGTCTGCCTGCCTGCCTTCCAGCCCTGCCTGCCTGCCTGCCTGCCCTGGAGGTCAGCCTTCCAGCCCTGGCAGCACGGCCTACCAGCCTGCCAGCCTGCCCTCCCCAGCCACACAGCCCTGCCTGCCTGCCCTGGAGGTCAGCCTTCCAGCCCTGGAGGTCTGCCTGCCTGCCTTCCAGCCCTGCCTGCCTGCCTGCCTGCCCTGGAGGTCAGCCTTCCAGCCCTGGCAGCACGGCCTACCAGCCTGCCAGCCTGCCCTCCCCAGCCACACAGCCCTGCCTGCCTGCCCTGGAGGTCAGCCTTCCAGCCCTGGAGGTCTGCCTGCCTGCCTTCCAGCCCTGCCTGCCTGCCTGCCTGCCCTGGAGGTCAGCCTGCCTGCCTGCTGCTGCTAGGCCGCTGCCCCGAGCCGCCGACCCCATCGACAGGAACACGAGAGAGTTTACAAGCGAGAGGAGGCCACATATTCGACACCTCTCGTGCTCGTTTTAGGGTCCTCTCCAGTCTGTTTGGACGTGTGTTATTCTGAATCTGCTGCTTTAACTCAAGGGATTCTGTCGTGATTGATGCCTTGTACTTCGCTGTATGTTTGCACTGGTGTTGTAAGTCGCCCTCTGTAAGATCATCATTTATTATCTGCCAAGAAATAAAGATCATCATAATGTTCCCCAACTTTCAGCTTCTGGGGAGTTTGTTCCAGAGTGTGACGACTCTCTCTCTATCACCATCTCTCTCTCTATCTCCATCTCTCTATCACCATCTCTCTCTCTCTATCTCTATCTCTCTATCACCATCTCTCTCTCTATCTCCATCTCTCTCTATCTCCATCTCTCTCTATCTCCATCTCTCTATCTCCACCTCTCTCTCCCTCTCCACCTCTCTCTCTCTATCTCTCCCTCTCTCTATCTCTCCCTCTCTCTATCTCTCCCTCTCTCTCACTGTGTGTGTGTGTGTGTGTGTGTACAGCAGTGTCCCTAGACGAGAGAGAGATCCCTAGACGGGGAAATTACTTTCAAACTGCAGTACCGAAATGTGTCCGTTAGATGGCAGCATGCACCAAGGAATGAAGGAAAGTGCAAAACAAAATGAAAAGGCACATCGCCTGGGCCAAAAATAATCGTAACAAATCAACGGGGGCATTTCTCGGAAAACTAACACCGGGGCAGTGCTCAGGGGGGTCCCACCTCGTGGCCACCCGGTTTGGGGGGCCATCGGGGCCGGCTGAAGAATCGCCCATACTCTGCCATAGGCAGCCCACGGTCCATCCGATCAGAGCAATGCCGGGCGGCCGGCAACCTATGGATCATAACACATCAACGGAGGCATGATAAGAGCATCTTTTATTATCTGCCAAGAAATATAGACCATCACAATGTTCCCCAACTTTCAGCTTCTACCACATCGCTGGGGAGTTTATTCCACTGTGTGACTACTCTCTCTCTCTCTGTGTGTGTGTGTGTGTGTGTGTGTGTGTGTGTGTGTGTGTGTGTGTGTGTGTGTGTGTGTGCAGCAGTGTCTCCGGTTTTCCTTTTGGAATGCCTTGAAGCCGGGGGGGCTTTGCACTCATGAGAACATAGGGTGTCCTTGCCCTCCTTTCGCAGCCCAGGGCATTGAGAGATCCCTAGACGGGGAAATTACTTTCAAACTGCAGTACCGAAATGTGTCCGTTAGATGGTAGCATGCACCAAGGAATGAAGGAAAGTGCAAAACAAAATGAAAAGGCACATCGCCTGGGCGAAAAATAATCATAACAAATCAACGGGGGCATTTCTCGGAAAACTAACACCGGGGCAGTGCTCAGGGGGGTCCCACCTCGTGGCCACCCGGTTTGGGGGGCGATCGGGGCCGGTTCCGAAAATCGCTAAATCTCCCATAGCCAGCCCACGCTCCATCCGATAGAGCAATGCCGGGCGGCCGGCCGGCAACTACGGATCATAACAAATCAACGGGGGCATTTCTCGGAAAACTAACACCGGGGCAGTGCTCAGGGGGGTCCCACCTCGTGGCCACCCGGTTTGGGGGGCGATCGGGGCCGGTTCCGAAAATCGCTAAATCTCCCATAGCCAGCCCACGCTCCATCCGATAGAGCAATGCCGGGCGGCCGGCCGGCAACTACGGATCATAACAAATCAACGGGGGCATTTCTCGGAAAACTAACACCGGGGCAGTGCTCAGGGGGGTCCCACCTCGTGGCCACCCGGTTTGGGGGGCGATCGGGGCCGGTTCCGAAAATCGCTAAATCTCCCATAGCCAGCCCACGCTCCATCCGATAGAGCAATGCCGGGCGGCCGGCCGGCAACTACGGATCATAACAAATCAACGGGGGCATTTCTCGGAAAACTAACACCGGGGCAGTGCTCAGGGGGGTCCCACCTCGTGGCCACCCGGTTTGGGGGGCGATCGGGGCCGGTTCCGAAAATCGCTAAATCTCCCATAGCCAGCACACGCTCCATCCGATAGAGCAATGCCGGGCGGCCGGCCGGCAACTACGGATCATAACAAATCAACGGGGGCATTTCTCGGAAAACTAACACCGGGGCAGTGCTCAGGGGGGTCCCACCTCGTGGCCACCCGGTTTGGGGGGCGATCGGGGCCGGTTCCGAAAATCGCTAAATCTCCCATAGCCAGCCCACGCTCCATCCGATAGAGCAATGCCGGGCGGCCGGCCGGCAACTACGGATCATAACAAATCAACGGGGGCATTTCTCGGAAAACTAACACCGGGGCAGTGCTCAGGGGGGTCCCACCTCGTGGCCACCCGGTTTGGGGGGCGATCGGGGCCGGTTCCGAAAATCGCTAAATCTCCCATAGCCAGCACACGCTCCATCCGATAGAGCAATGCCGGGCGGCCGGCCGGCAACTACGGATCATAACAAATCAACGGGGGCATTTCTCGGAAAACTAACACCGGGGCAGTGCTCAGGGGGGTCCCACCTCGTGGCCACCCGGGTCTGGGACCGATGGGAGCACTTTAAAATTTTCGAGTCAGGGGACCAGACGGCCGAGTGAAAAACTTTGAAAAATATTCTATCTCCTCACTCCCATTGACTTTACATTAGGGCGACCAGGCGGCCGGCGGAAAAAAAATCATAACAAATCAACGGGGGCATTTCTCGGAAAACTAACACCGGGGCAGTGCTCAGGGGGCTCCCAGCTATCAGCCACCCTATCCCGGGACCGATGGGAGCACTTTAAAATTTTCGAGTCAGGGGACCAGACGGCCGAGTGAAAAACTTTGAAAAATATTCTATCTCCTCACTCCCATTGACTTTACATTAGGGCGACCAGGCGGCCGGCGGAAAAAAAATCATAACAAATCAACGGGGGCATTTCTCCGAAAACTAACACCGGGGCAGTGCTCAGGGGGCTCCCAGCTATCAGCCACCCTATCCCGGGACCGATGGGAGCACTTTAAAATTTTCGAGTCAGGGGACCAGACGGCCGAGTGAAAAACTTTGAAAAATATTCTATCTCCTCACTCCCATTGACTTTACATTAGGGCGACCAGGCGGCCGGCGGAAAAAAAATCATAACAAATCAACGGGGGCATTTCTCCGAAAACTAACACCGGGGCAGTGCTCAGGGGGCTCCCAGCTATCAGCCACCCTATCCCGGGACCGATGGGAGCACTTTAAAATTTTCGAGTCAGGGGACCAGACGGCCGAGTGAAAAACTTTGAAAAATATTCTATCTCCTCACTCCCATTGACTTTACATTAGGGCGACCAGGCGGCCGGCGGAAAAAAAATCATAACAAATCAACGGGGGCATTTCTCCGAAAACTAACACCGGGGCAGTGCTCAGGGGGCTCCCAGCTATCAGCCACCCTATCCCGGGACCGATGGGAGCACTTTAAAATTTTCGAGTCAGGGGACCAGACGGCCGAGTGAAAAACTTTGAAAAATATTCTATCTCCTCACTCCCATTGACTTTACATTAGGGCGACCAGGCGGCCGGCGGAAAAAAAATCATAACAAATCAACGGGGGCATTTCTCCGAAAACTAACACCGGGGCAGTGCTCAGGGGGCTCCCAGCTATCAGCCACCCTATCCCGGGACCGATGGGAGCACTTTAAAATTTTCGAGTCAGGGGACCAGACGGCCGAGTGAAAAACTTTGAAAAATATTCTATCTCCTCACTCCCATTGACTTTACATTAGGGCGACCAGGCGGCCGGCGGAAAAAAAATCATAACAAATCAACGGGGGCATTTCTCCGAAAACTAACACCGGGGCAGTGCTCAGGGGGCTCCCAGCTATCAGCCACCCTATCCCGGGACCGATGGGAGCACTTTAAAATTTTCGAGTCAGGGGACCAGACGGCCGAGTGAAAAACTTTGAAAAATATTCTATCTCCTCACTCCCATTGACTTTACATTAGGGCGACCAGGCGGCCGGCGGAAAAAAAATCATAACAAATCAACGGGGGCATTTCTCCGAAAACTAACACCGGGGCTGTGCTCAGGGGGCTCCCAGCTATCAGCCACCCTATCCCGGGACCGATGGGAGCACTTTAAAATTTTCGAGTCAGGGGACCAGACGGCCGAGTGAAAAACTTTGAAAAATATTCTATCTCCTCACTCCCATTGACTTTACATTAGGGCGACCAGGCGGCCGGCGGAAAAAAAATCATAACAAATCAACGGGGGCATTTCTCCGAAAACTAACACCGGGGCAGTGCTCAGGGGGCTCCCAGCTATCAGCCACCCTATCCCGGGACCGATGGGAGCACTTTAAAATTTTCGAGTCAGGGGACCAGACGGCCGAGTGAAAAACTTTGAAAAATATTCTATCTCCTCACTCCCATTGACTTTACATTAGGGCGACCAGGCGGCCGGCGGAAAAAAAATCATAACAAATCAACGGGGGCATTTCTCCGAAAACTAACACCGGGGCAGTGCTCAGGGGGCTCCCAGCTATCAGCCACCCTATCCCGGGACCGATGGGAGCACTTTAAAATTTTCGAGTCAGGGGACCAGACGGCCGAGTGAAAAACTTTGAAAAATATTCTATCTCCTCACTCCCATTGACTTTACATTAGGGCGACCAGGCGGCCGGCGGAAAAAAAATCATAACAAATCAACGGGGGCATTTCTCCGAAAACTAACACCGGGGCAGTGCTCAGGGGGCTCCCAGCTATCAGCCACCCTATCCCGGGACCGATGGGAGCACTTTAAAATTTTCGAGTCAGGGGACCAGACGGCCGAGTGAAAAACTTTGAAAAATATTCTATCTCCTCACTCCCATTGACTTTACATTAGGGCGACCAGGCGGCCGGCGGAAAAAAAATCATAACAAATCAACGGGGGCATTTCTCCGAAAACTAACACCGGGGCAGTGCTCAGGGGGCTCCCAGCTATCAGCCACCCTATCCCGGGACCGATGGGAGCACTTTAAAATTTTCGAGTCAGGGGACCAGACGGCCGAGTGAAAAACTTTGAAAAATATTCTATCTCCTCACTCCCATTGACTTTACATTAGGGCGACCAGGCGGCCGGCGGAAAAAAAATCATAACAAATCAACGGGGGCATTTCTCCGAAAACTAACACCGGGGCTGTGCTCAGGGGGCTCCCAGCTATCAGCCCCCCGGGTCTGGGGGCATTGTTTTTCTTTTTAATCATTTTGAGCATTTCCCCCAGTTTAGAGATGTGTGCCCCTAGACAACCCATTGAGAATAACTATGAAATGTTCTGAAGTTTTGATTTTCAAATGTCGGTGAAAATTGAAAAACGTCATATATTCTTCAAAGGAAGCATGGGGCGATGGTAGGGAGAGTCCCCGCAGCGTGCCTCGGCGGCGATGGGAGCGTTTTCGATGTCCCCGTCCCCCCCCCATAGGGATAGAAGGGGAGTTAGGTGACCAGGCGTCCCGGGTCCCAAAAATCGAAAAATTAATATAGAATGCTTTTTAATCCAGAAATAAAGTAGGGGGCAGTCCTGGTGAGAGTCCCAGCCACAGCCCCAGTGTGTTTTGGAGCCGTTTGGGGCCGGGTGAAAAACTTTGAAAAATGTTCTATCTCCTCACTCCCATTGACTTTGCATTAGGGCGACCAGGCGGCCGGCGGGAAAACAATCATAACAAATCAACGGAGGCATTTCTCCGAAAACTAACACCGGGGCAGTGCTCAGGGGGCTCCCAGCTATCAGCCACCCTATCCCGGGACCGATGGGAGCACTTTAAAATTTTCGAGTTAGGGGACCAGGCGGCCGAGTGAAAAACTTTGAAAAATTTTCTATCTCCTCACTCCCATTGACTTTGCATTAGGGCGACCAGGCGGCCGGCGGAAAAAAAATCATAACAAATCAACGGGGGCATTTCTCCGAAAACTAACACCGGGGCAGTGCTCAGGGGGCTCCCAGCTATCAGCCACCCTATCCCGGGACCGATGGGAGCACTTTAAAATTTTCGAGTTAGGGGACCAGGCGGCCGAGTGAAAAACTTAGAAAAATTTTCTATCTCCCCTAGGTGACCAGGCAGCCGGAGCTGATTTTTCTGACCCCTAAAACAATTATTAAAAGGTATTTTTTCGCCAAACTAAGACTTTTAAAATTCAAATAGGATGATTATCTACTGCCCCAGTGGGTTTTTGAACCATTTTAAGCCTTTTTGACAGTTTTCATTTTTCCCCCATTGACTTCAATGGGAGTTAGGTGACCAGTCCTCCGACTTTTGAACCTCTCCTGGGGGGGCTGTGAGCCCCCGATTTCTTTGCAAAGCACGTCATTCGATTCGTCTCAGTCCCCTCTATATACCCCGTGTGTTTGTTTTCTCGAAAAACCCCCGGAACACGGTTTTTTAGGGGGGGGGTGGGGGGGGGGTACTTCGGAGCCATTTGGGGGGGGGTAAACGACATTTCCCGAAATTAATTTTAACACAGCCTTCCTCAGAATCGCTTTTCCAACAAAATCCTTTTTATTTCGAGTCTCTACGATGTTCCTAAGTGGTCGAAACCACTTTTGGACAGTTTTTACACCAAACGGCTCGGGCGCACAGCGGGCCGTGTGCCGATGGGCGGTTCTCGCGGGTCTGAGGCGGGGCTAGGCTGCTCGCGGCGGGCATGGGAGTGCCGTGTGCAGCCGCCACAGTGTTCCAGGCTGTCAGCATTTCTCTACGGTGCCGGGGGAAATACAGGAACTGGGTTTTTGAAGACACTTAGTGCAATGAGAGAGGTCAAAACTGAGCTAAGGGCACTTGCTGGAGGAAAGTGGCTGGGCCCCGCTAGCTCTTTTACGGACACTTTCTGGACTTGGCCCGGGATTTTCAGACGGTTCTTTGCGACTGTCTGATCATCCAGCGAAATGCAAGGGGGGGAACGGTCCCGGCCGCACCCCGCGTTTCAGGCCTCGTCGGCGGCCCGCTCCGGCGGCTGCGCCCGCTAAGTCTTCGCGGCCCGCCGTGGAGAGTGTGTATGCTGCCCGCCCCAGACGTTCACCCCAAGGGCTTGCGGGCCTTTAAGGGTCTGTCTTTCGGGGTTTCACGGGCTCTGACCTCACCTCCCTGTGGTTCCCGACCGGGGTGTATGTATGCTGCCCGCCCCAGACGTTCACCCCAAGGGCTTGCGGGCCTTTAAGGGTCTGTCTTTCGGGGTTTCACGGGCTCTGACATCTCCCCGGTGGTTCCCACGGAACGGACATATGTATGCTGCCCGCCCCCGGCAGGAACCCCAAGGGCTTGCGGGCCTTTAAGGGTGAGTGCGGGGGGCGTACGGGCTCTGACATATCTCCGGTGGCTCCCACGGAACGGACATATGTATGCTGCCCGCCCCCGGCAGGAACCCCAAGGGCTTGCGGGCCTTTAAGGGTGAGTGCGGGGGGCGTACGGGCTCTGACATATCTCCGGTGGCTCACACGGAACGGACATATGTATGCTGCCCGCCCCCCGGCAGGAACCCCAAGGGCTGTCCCGGCCTTTAAGGGTGAGTGCGGGGGGCGTACGGGCTCTGACATATCTCCGGTGGCTCCCACGGAACGGACATATGTATGCTGCCCGCCCCCGGCAGGAACCCCAAGGGCTGTCCCGGCCTTTAAGGGTGAGTGCGGGGGGCGTACGGGCTCTGACATATCTCCGGTGGCTCCCACGGAACGGACATATGTATGCTGCCCGCCCCCCGGCAGGAACCCCAAGGGCTGTCCCGGCCTTTAAGGGTGAGTGCGGGGGGCGTACGGGCTCTGACATATCTCCGGTGGCTGCCACGAGACGGAATATGTATGCTGCCCGCCCCCGGCAGGAACCCCAAGGGCTGTCCCGGCCTTTAAGGGTGAGTGCGGGGGGCGTACGGGCTCTGACATATAACCTCCGTGTTGCGCGACAGGCCGTCTTTGCCCCCGGCTGCGGACACACACACACACACACACATAAAACAACCAGCACTGATCGATGGGCCATCTTGGTCCGCCCGGGGAGGGCCCCTGCGGGCCGGTGTTTGTTCACCGG
>NW_027102695.1:162500-170000 GCF_036373705.1 Amia ocellicauda
GCCAGCCCTGGAGGTCTGCCTTCCAGCCCTGGAGGACAGCCTGCCTGCCCTGGTAGCAGCACTGCCTGCCTTCCAGCCCTGGAGGTCTGCCTGTTAGCCCTGGAGGTCTGCTATCCAGCCCTGGTAGCAGCACTGCCTGCCCTGGAGGTCTGCCTGCCTGCCTTCCAGCCCTGGAGGTCTGCTATCCAGCCCTGGTAGCAGCACTGCCTGCCCTGGAGGTCTGCCTGCCTGCCCTGGAGGTCTGCCTTCCAGCCCTGGAGGACAGCCTGCCTGCCCTGGTAGCAGCACTGCCTGCCTTCCAGCCCTGGAGGTCTGCCTGCCTGCCTGTTAGCCCTGGAGGTCAGCCTGTTAGCCCTGGAGGTCTGCTATCCAGCCCTGGAGGTCTGCCTGCCTGCCCTGGAGGTCTGCTATCCAGCCCTGGAGGTCTGCCTGCCTGCCTGTTAGCCCTGGAGGTCTGCCTGCCTGCCCTGGCAGCAGCACTGCCTGCCCTGGAGGTCAGCCTGCCAGCCCTGGAGGTCTGCCTGTTAGCCCTGGAGGTCTGCCTTCCAGCCCTGGCAGCAGCACTGCCTGCCCTGGTAGCAGCACTGCCTGCCCTGGAGGTCTGCTATCCAGCCCTGGAGGTCTGCCTGTTAGCCCTGGAGGTCTGCTATCCAGCCCTGGAGGTCTGCCTGCCTGCCCTGGCAGCAGCACTGCCTGCCCTGGAGGTCTGCCTGCCTGCCCTGGAGGTCTGCCTGCCTGCCTGTTAGCCCTGGAGGTCTGCTATCCAGCCCTGGAGGTCTGCCTGCCAGCCCTGGAGGTCTGCTATCCAGCCCTGGAGGTCTGCCTGTTAGCCCTGGAGGTCTGCTATCCAGCCCTGGAGGTCTGCCTGCCTGCCTGTTAGCCCTGGAGGTCAGCCTGTTAGCCCTGGAGGTCTGCCTGCCTGCCCTGGAGGTCTGCTATCCAGCCCTGGTAGCAGCACTGCCTGCCCTGGAGGTCTGCTATCCAGCCCTGGAGGTCTGCCTGCCTGCCCTGGTAGCAGCACTGCCTGCCCTGGAGGTCTGCCGGCCTGCCCTGGAGGTCTGCTATCCAGCCCTGGAGGTCAGCCTGTTAGCCCTGGAGGTCTGCTATCCAGCCCTGGAGGTCTGCCTGCCTGCCCTGGTAGCAGCACTGCCTGCCCTGGAGGTCTGCCATCCAGCCCTGGAGGTCTGCCTGTTAGCCCTGGAGGTCAGCCTGTTAGCCCTGGAGGTCTGCCTGCCTGCCCTGGAGGTCTGCCTGCCTGCCCTGGAGGTCTGCCTTCCAGCCCTGGAGGTCTGCCTGCCTGCCCTGGTAGCAGCACTGCCTGCCCTGGAGGTCTGCTATCCAGCCCTGGAG
This sequence comes from Amia ocellicauda, assembly GCF_036373705.1. Taxonomy (NCBI): domain Eukaryota; kingdom Metazoa; phylum Chordata; class Actinopteri; order Amiiformes; family Amiidae; genus Amia; species Amia ocellicauda. The sequence goes on from NW_027102695.1 coordinate 163,851, forward strand.
GTCTGCCTGCCTGCCTGTTAGCCCTGGAGGTCTGCTATCCAGCCCTGGAGGTCTGCCTGCCTGCCCTGGAGGTCTGCCTTCCAGCCCTGGAGGTCTGCCTGCCTGCCTGTTAGCCCTGGAGGTCTGCCTGCCTGCCCTGGCAGCAGCACTGCCTGCCCTGGAGGTCAGCCTGCCAGCCCTGGAGGTCTGCCTGCCTGCCTGTTAGCCCTGGAGGTCTGCCTGCCTGCCCTGGAGGTCTGCCTGTTAGCCCTGGAGGTCAGCCTGTTAGCCCTGGAGGTCTGCTATCCAGCCCTGGAGGTCTGCCTGCCTGCCTGTTAGCCCTGGAGGTCAGCCTTCCAGCCCTGGCAGCACGGCCTACCAGCCTGCCAGCCTGCCCTCCCCAGCCACACAGCCCTGCCTGCCTGCCCTGGAGGTCAGCCTTCCAGCCCTGGAGGTCTGCCTGCCTGCCTTCCAGCCCTGCCTGCCTGCCTGCCTGCCCTGGAGGTCAGCCTTCCAGCCCTGGCAGCACGGCCTACCAGCCTGCCAGCCTGCCCTCCCCAGCCACACAGCCCTGCCTGCCTGCCCTGGAGGTCAGCCTTCCAGCCCTGGAGGTCTGCCTGCCTGCCATCCAGCCCTGGAAGTCAGCCTTCCAGCCCTGGAGGTCAGCCTTCCAGCCCTGGCAGCAGCACGGCCTACCAGCCTGCCAGCCTGCCCTCCCCAGCCACACAGCCCTGCCTGCCTGCCTGCCAGCCCTGGAGGTCTGCCTGCCTGCCTGCTGCTGCTAGGCCGCTGCCCCGAGCCGCCGACCCCATCGACAGGAACACGAGAGAGTTTACAAGCGAGAGGAGGCCACATATTCGACACCTTTCGTGCTCGTTTTAGGGTCCTCTCCAGTCTGTTTGGACGTGTGTTATTCTGAATCTGCTGCTTTAACTCAAGGGATTCTGTCGTGATTGATGCCTTGTACTTCGCTGTATGTTTGCACTGGTGTTGTAAGTCGCCCTCTGTAAGATCATCATTTATTATCTGCCAAGAAATAAAGATCATCATAATGTTCCCCAACTTTCAGCTTCTGGGGAGTTTGTTCCAGAGTGTGACGACTCTCTCTCTATCACCATCTCTCTCTCCCTCTCCACCTCTCTCTCTCTCTCTCTCCCTCTCTCTATCTCTCCCTCTCTCTCACTGTGTGTGTGTGTGTGTGTGTGTGTGTGTGTGTACAGCAGTGTCCCTAGACGAGAGAGATATCCCTAGACGGGGAAATTACTTTCAAACTGCAGTACCGAAATGTGTCCGTTAGATGGCAGCATGCACCAAGGAATGAAGGAAAGTGCAAAACAAAATGAAAAGGCACATCGCCTGGGCGAAAAATAATCGTAACAAATCAACGGGGGCATTTCTCGGAAAACTAACACCGGGGCAGTGCTCAGGGGGGTCCCACCTCGTGGCCACCCGGTTTGGGGGGCCATCGGGGCCGGCTGAAGAATCGCCCATACTCTGCCATAGGCAGCCCACGGTCCATCCGATCAGAGCAATGCCGGGCGGCCGGCAACCTATGGATCATAACACATCAACGGAGGCATGATAAGAGCATCTTTTATTATCTGCCAAGAAATATAGACCATCACAATGTTCCCCAACTTTCAGCTTCTACCACATCGCTGGGGAGTTTATTCCACTGTGTGACTACTCTCTCTCTCTGTGTGTGTGTGTGTGTGTGTGTGTGTGTGTGTGTGTGTGTGTACAGCAGTGTCTCCGGTTTTCCTTTTGGAATGCCTTGAAGCCGGGGGGGCTTTGCACTCATGAGAACATAGGGTGTCCTTGCCCTCCTTTCGCAGCCCAGGGCATTGAGAGATCCCTAGACGGGGAAATTACTTTCAAACTGCAGTACCGAAATGTGTCCGTTAGATGGTAGCATGCACCAAGGAATGAAGGAAAGTGCAAAACAAAATGAAAAGGCACATCGCCTGGGCGAAAAATAATCATAACAAATCAACGGGGGCATTTCTCGGAAAACTAACACCGGGGCAGTGCTCAGGGGGGTCCCACCTCGTGGCCACCCGGTTTGGGGGGCGATCGGGGCCGGTTCCGAAAATCGCTAAATCTCCCATAGCCAGCCCACGCTCCATCCGATAGAGCACTGCCGGGCGGCCGGCCGGCAACTACGGATCATAACAAATCAACGGGGGCATTTCTCCGAAAACTAACACCGGGGCAGTGCTCAGGGGGGTCCCACCTCGTGGCCACCCGGTTTGGGGGGCGATCGGGGCCGGTTCCGAAAATCGCTAAATCTCCCATAGCCAGCCCACGCTCCATCCGATAGAGCACTGCCGGGCGGCCGGCCGGCAACTACGGATCATAACAAATCAACGGGGGCATTTCTCCGAAAACTAACACCGGGGCAGTGCTCAGGGGGGTCCCACCTCGTGGCCACCCGGTTTGGGGGGCGATCGGGGCCGGTTCCGAAAATCGCTAAATCTCCCATAGCCAGCCCACGCTCCATCCGATAGAGCACTGCCGGGCGGCCGGCCGGCAACTACGGATCATAACAAATCAACGGGGGCATTTCTCGGAAAACTAACACCGGGGCAGTGCTCAGGGGGGTCCCACCTCGTGGCCACCCGGTTTGGGGGGCGATCGGGGCCGGTTCCGAAAATCGCTAAATCTCCCATAGCCAGCCCACGCTCCATCCGATAGAGCACTGCCGGGCGGCCGGCCGGCAACTACGGATCATAACAAATCAACGGGGGCATTTCTCGGAAAACTAACACCGGGGCAGTGCTCAGGGGGGTCCCACCTCGTGGCCACCCGGTTTGGGGGGCGATCGGGGCCGGTTCCGAAAATCGCTAAATCTCCCATAGCCAGCCCACGCTCCATCCGATAGAGCAATGCCGGGCGGCCGGCCGGCAACTACGGATCATAACAAATCAACGGGGGCATTTCTCCGAAAACTAACACCGGGGCAGTGCTCAGGGGGGTCCCACCTCGTGGCCACCCGGTTTGGGGGGCGATCGGGGCCGGTTCCGAAAATCGCTAAATCTCCCATAGCCAGCCCACGCTCCATCCGATAGAGCAATGCCGGGCGGCCGGCCGGCAACTACGGATCATAACAAATCAACGGGGGCATTTCTCCGAAAACTAACACCGGGGCAGTGCTCAGGGGGGTCCCACCTCGTGGCCACCCGGGTCTGGGACCGATGGGAGCACTTTAAAATTTTCGAGTCAGGGGACCAGACGGCCGAGTGAAAAACTTTGAAAAATATTCTATCTCCTCACTCCCATTGACTTTACATTAGGGCGACCAGGCGGCCGGCGGAAAAAAAATCATAACAAATCAACGGGGGCATTTCTCCGAAAACTAACACCGGGGCTGTGCTCAGGGGGCTCCCAGCTATCAGCCACCCTATCCCGGGACCGATGGGAGCACTTTAAAATTTTCGAGTCAGGGGACCAGACGGCCGAGTGAAAAACTTTGAAAAATATTCTATCTCCTCACTCCCATTGACTTTACATTAGGGCGACCAGGCGGCCGGCGGAAAAAAAATCATAACAAATCAACGGGGGCATTTCTCCGAAAACTAACACCGGGGCTGTGCTCAGGGGGCTCCCAGCTATCAGCCACCCTATCCCGGGACCGATGGGAGCACTTTAAAATTTTCGAGTCAGGGGACCAGACGGCCGAGTGAAAAACTTTGAAAAATATTCTATCTCCTCACTCCCATTGACTTTACATTAGGGCGACCAGGCGGCCGGCGGAAAAAAAATCATAACAAATCAACGGGGGCATTTCTCCGAAAACTAACACCGGGGCTGTGCTCAGGGGGCTCCCAGCTATCAGCCCCCCGGGTCTGGGGGCATTGTTTTTCTTTTTAATCATTTTGAGCATTTCCCCCAGTTTAGAGATGTGTGCCCCTAGACAACCCATTGAGAATAACTATGAAATGTTCTGAAGTTTTGATTTTCAAATGTCGGTGAAAATTGAAAAACGTCATATATTCTTCAAAGGAAGCATGGGGCGATGGTAGGGAGAGTCCCCGCAGCGTGCCTCGGCGGCGATGGGAGCGTTTTCGATGTCCCCGTCCCCCCCCCATAGGGATAGAAGGGGAGTTAGGTGACCAGGCGTCCCGGGTCCCAAAAATCGAAAAATTAATATAGAATGCTTTTTAATCCAGAAATAAAGTAGGGGGCAGTCCTGGTGAGAGTCCCAGCCACAGCCCCAGTGTGTTTTGGAGCCGTTTGGGGCCGGGTGAAAAACTTTGAAAAATGTTCTATCTCCTCACTCCCATTGACTTTACATTAGGGCGACCAGGCGGCCGGCGGAAAAAAAAATCATAACAAATCAACGGAGGCATTTCTCCGAAAACTAACACCGGGGCAGTGCTCAGGGGGCTCCCAGCTATCAGCCACCCTATCCCGGGACCGATGGGAGCACTTTAAAATTTTCGAGTTAGGGGACCAGGCGGCCGAGTGAAAAACTTTGAAAAATTTTCTATCTCCTCACTCCCATTGACTTTGCATTAGGGCGACCAGGCGGCCGGCGGAAAAAAAATCATAACAAATCAACGGGGGCATTTCTCCGAAAACTAACACCGGGGCAGTGCTCAGGGGGCTCCCAGCTATCAGCCACCCTATCCCGGGACCGATGGGAGCACTTTAAAATTTTCGAGTTAGGGGACCAGGCGGCCGAGTGAAAAACTTAGAAAAATTTTCTATCTCCCCTAGGTGACCAGGCAGCCGGAGCTGATTTTTCTGACCCCTAAAACAATTATTAAAAGGTATTTTTTCGCCAAACTAAGACTTTTAAAATTCAAATAGGATGATTATCTACTGCCCCAGTGGGTTTTTGAACCATTTTAAGCCTTTTTGACAGTTTTCATTTTTCCCCCATTGACTTCAATGGGAGTTAGGTGACCAGTCCTCCGACTTTTGAACCTCTCCTGGGGGGGCTGTGAGCCCCCGATTTCTTTGCAAAGCACGTCATTCGATTCGTCTCAGTCCCCTCTATATACCCCGTGTGTTTGTTTTCTCGAAAAACCCCCGGAACACGGTTTTTTAGGGGGGGGGTGGGGGGGGGGTACTTCGGAGCCATTTGGGGGGGGGTAAACGACATTTCCCGAAATTAATTTTAACACAGCCTTCCTCAGAATCGCTTTTCCAACAAAATCCTTTTTATTTCGAGTCTCTACGATGTTCCTAAGTGGTCGAAACCACTTTTGGACAGTTTTTACACCAAACGGCTCGGGCGCACAGCGGGCCGTGTGCCGATGGGCGGTTCTCGCGGGTCTGAGGCGGGGCTAGGCTGCTCGCGGCGGGCATGGGAGTGCCGTGTGCAGCCGCCACAGTGTTCCAGGCTGTCAGCATTTCTCTACGGTGCCGGGGGAAATACAGGAACTGGGTTTTTGAAGACACTTAGTGCAATGAGAGAGGTCAAAACTGAGCTAAGGGCACTTGCTGGAGGAAAGTGGCTGGGCCCCGCTAGCTCTTTTACGGACACTTTCTGGACTTGGCCCGGGATTTTCAGACGGTTCTTTGCGACTGTCTGATCATCCAGCGAAATGCAAGGGGGGGAACGGTCCCGGCCGCACCCCGCGTTTCAGGCCTCGTCGGCGGCCCGCTCCGGCGGCTGCGCCCGCTAAGTCTTCGCGGCCCGCCGTGGAGAGTGTGTATGCTGCCCGCCCCAGACGTTCACCCCAAGGGCTTGCGGGCCTTTAAGGGTCTGTCTTTCGGGGTTTCACGGGCTCTGACCTCACCTCCCTGTGGTTCCCGACCGGGGTGTATGTATGCTGCCCGCCCCAGACGTTCACCCCAAGGGCTTGCGGGCCTTTAAGGGTCTGTCTTTCGGGGTTTCACGGGCTCTGACATCTCCCCGGTGGTTCCCACGGAACGGACATATGTATGCTGCCCGCCCCCGGCAGGAACCCCAAGGGCTTGCGGGCCTTTAAGGGTGAGTGCGGGGGGCGTACGGGCTCTGACATATCTCCGGTGGCTCCCACGGAACGGACATATGTATGCTGCCCGCCCCCGGCAGGAACCCCAAGGGCTTGCGGGCCTTTAAGGGTGAGTGCGGGGGGCGTACGGGCTCTGACATATCTCCGGTGGCTCACACGGAACGGACATATGTATGCTGCCCGCCCCCCGGCAGGAACCCCAAGGGCTGTCCCGGCCTTTAAGGGT
>NW_027102695.1:180000-187500 GCF_036373705.1 Amia ocellicauda
GAGGGACGGAATGGCACCCAACTGCCCCCTGGTGTCGAAAAAGCGCAAGGGCACCCGGGCCGGTCCGCCCCAGGCAGCGGCCGAGATGCAGCACCGGGGGCCCGGCCTGCCTGCCCTGGAGGTCAGCCTGCCAGCCCTGGAGGTCTGCCTTCCAGCCCTGGAGGTCTGCCTGCCTGCCCTGGAGGTCTGCTATCCAGCCCTGGAGGTCTGCCTGCCTGCCTGTTAGCCCTGGTAGCAGCACTGCCTGCCCTGGAGGTCTGCCTGCCTGCCCTGGCAGCAGCACTGCCTGCCCTGGAGGTCTGCTATCCAGCCCTGGAGGTCTGCTATCCAGCCCTGGAGGTCTGCCTGCCTGCCTGTTAGCCCTGGAGGTCTGCTATCCAGCCCTGGTAGCAGCACTGCCTGCCCTGGAGATCTGCTATCCAGCCCTGGAGGTCTGCCTGCCTGCCCTGGCAGCAGCACTGCCTGCCCTGGAGGTCTGCTATCCAGCCCTGGAGGTCTGCTATCCAGCCCTGGAGGTCAGCCTGTTAGCCCTGGAGGTCTGCCTGCCTGCCCTGGAGGTCTGCCTGCCTGCCTGTTAGCCCTGGAGGTCAGCCTGTTAGCCCTGGAGGTCTGCTATCCAGCCCTGGTAGCAGCACTGCCTGCCCTGGAGATCTGCTATCCAGCCCTGGAGGTCTGCCTGCCTGCCCTGGCAGCAGCACTGCCTGCCCTGGAGGTCAGCCTGCCAGCCCTGGAGGTCTGCCTTCCAGCCCTGGAGGTCTGCCTGTTAGCCCTGGAGGTCTGCTATCCAGCCCTGGTAGCAGCACTGCCTGCCCTGGAGGTCTGCCGGCCTGCCCTGGAGGTCTGCCTGCCTGCCCTGGAGGTCTGCCTGCCTGCCTGTTAGCCCTGGAGGTCTGCCTGCCTGCCCTGGAGGTCTGCCTGTTAGCCCTGGAGGTCTGCTATCCAGCCCTGGTAGCAGCACTGCCTGCCCTGGAGGTCAGCTATCCAGCCCTGGAGGTCTGCCTGCCTGCCTGTTAGCCCTGGTAGCAGCACTGCCTGCCCTGGAGGTCTGCCTGCCTGCCCTGGCAGCAGCACTGCCTGCCCTGGAGGTCTGCTATCCAGCCCTGGAGGTCTGCTATCCAGCCCTGGAGGTCTGCCTGCCTGCCCTGGCAGCAGCACTGCCTGCCCTGGAGGTCTGCCTGCCTGCCCTGGAGGTCTGCCTGCCTGCCATCCAGCCCTGGAGGTCTGCTATCCAGCCCTGGTAGCAGCACTGCCTGCCCTGGAGGTCTGCCTGCCTGCCCTGGAGGTCTGCCTGCCTGCCCTGGAGGTCTGCTATCCAGCCCTGGAGGTCTGCCTGCCTGCCTGTTAGCCCTGGAGGTCTGCCTGCCTGCCTGCCTGCCTGCCTGCCTGCCTGCCCTGGAGGTCTGCCTGCCTGCCTGTTAGCCCTGGAGGTCAGCCTGTTAGCCCTGGAGGTCTGCTATCCAGCCCTGGAGGTCTGCCTGCCTGCCCTGGAGGTCTGCTATCCAGCCCTGGAGGTCTGCCTGCCTGCCCTGGAGCTCTGCCTGCCTGCCCTGGAGCTCTGCCTGCCTGCCCTGGAGGTCTGCCTGTTAGCCCTGGAGGTCAGCCTGTTAGCCCTGGAGGTCTGCTATCCAGCCCTGGAGGTCTGCCTGCCTGCCCTGGAGGTCTGCTATCCAGCCCTGGAGGTCTGCCTGTTAGCCCTGGAGGTCTGCTATCCAGCCCTGGAGGTCTGCCTGTTAGCCCTGGAGGTCTGCTATCCAGCCCTGGAGGTCTGCCTGCCAGCCCTGGAGGTCTGCTATCCAGCCCTGGAGGTCTGCCTGTTAGCCCTGGAGGTCTGCTATCCAGCCCTGGAGGTCTGCTATCCAGCCCTGGTAGCAGCACTGCCTGCCCTGGAGGTCTGCTATCCAGCCCTGGAGGTCTGCCTGCCTGCCCTGGTAGCAGCACTGCCTGCCCTGGAGGTCTGCCGGCCTGCCCTGGAGGTCTGCCTGCCTGCCCTGGAGGTCTGCCTGCCTGCCTGTTAGCCCTGGAGGTCTGCTATCCAGCCCTGGAGGTCTGCCTGCCAGCCCTGGAGGTCTGCTATCCAGCCCTGGAGGTCTGCCTGTTAGCCCTGGAGGTCTGCTATCCAGCCCTGGAGGTCTGCCTGCCTGCCTGTTAGCCCTGGAGGTCAGCCTGTTAGCCCTGGAGGTCTGCCTGCCTGCCCTGGTAGCAGCACTGCCTGCCTGCCTGCCTGCCTGCCTGCCCTGGAGGTCAGCCTGCCAGCCCTGGAGGTCTGCTATCCAGCCCTGGTAGCAGCACTGCCTGCCCTGGAGGTCTGCCTGCCTGCCCTGGAGGTCAGCCTGTTAGCCCTGGAGGTCTGCCTTCCAGCCCTGGAGGTCTGCCTGTTAGCCCTGGAGGTCTGCTATCCAGCCCTGGTAGCAGCACTGCCTGCCCTGGAGGTCTGCTATCCAGCCCTGGAGGTCTGCCTGCCTGCCTGTTAGCCCTGGTAGCAGCACTGCCTGCCCTGGAGGTCTGCCTGCCTGCCCTGGCAGCAGCACTGCCTGCCCTGGAGGTCTGCTATCCAGCCCTGGAGGTCTGCCTGTTAGCCCTGGAGGTCTGCTATCCAGCCCTGGAGGTCTGCCTGTTAGCCCTGGAGGTCTGCTATCCAGCCCTGGAGGTCTGCCTGCCAGCCCTGGAGGTCTGCTATCCAGCCCTGGAGGTCTGCCTGTTAGCCCTGGAGGTCTGCTATCCAGCCCTGGAGGTCTGCTATCCAGCCCTGGTAGCAGCACTGCCTGCCCTGGAGGTCTGCTATCCAGCCCTGGAGGTCTGCCTGCCTGCCCTGGTAGCAGCACTGCCTGCCCTGGAGGTCTGCCGGCCTGCCCTGGAGGTCTGCCTGCCTGCCCTGGAGGTCTGCCTGCCTGCCTGTTAGCCCTGGAGGTCTGCTATCCAGCCCTGGAGGTCTGCCTGCCAGCCCTGGAGGTCTGCTATCCAGCCCTGGAGGTCTGCCTGTTAGCCCTGGAGGTCTGCTATCCAGCCCTGGAGGTCTGCCTGCCTGCCTGTTAGCCCTGGAGGTCAGCCTGTTAGCCCTGGAGGTCTGCCTGCCTGCCCTGGTAGCAGCACTGCCTGCCTGCCTGCCTGCCTGCCTGCCCTGGAGGTCAGCCTGCCAGCCCTGGAGGTCTGCTATCCAGCCCTGGTAGCAGCACTGCCTGCCCTGGAGGTCTGCCTGCCTGCCCTGGAGGTCAGCCTGTTAGCCCTGGAGGTCTGCCTTCCAGCCCTGGAGGTCTGCCTGTTAGCCCTGGAGGTCTGCTATCCAGCCCTGGTAGCAGCACTGCCTGCCCTGGAGGTCTGCTATCCAGCCCTGGAGGTCTGCCTGCCTGCCTGTTAGCCCTGGTAGCAGCACTGCCTGCCCTGGAGGTCTGCCTGCCTGCCCTGGCAGCAGCACTGCCTGCCCTGGAGGTCTGCTATCCAGCCCTGGAGGTCTGCCTGTTAGCCCTGGAGGTCTGCTATCCAGCCCTGGTAGCAGCACTGCCTGCCCTGGAGGTCTGCTATCCAGCCCTGGAGGTCTGCCTGCCTGCCCTGGTAGCAGCACTGCCAGCCCTGGAGGTCTGCTATCCAGCCCTGGAGGTCTGCCTGCCTGCCCTGGAGGTCTGCTATCCAGCCCTGGAGGTCTGCTATCCAGCCCTGGTAGCAGCACTGCCTGCCCTGGAGGTCTGCTATCCAGCCCTGGAGGTCTGCCTGCCTGCCTGTTAGCCCTGGAGGTCAGCCTGTTAGCCCTGGAGGTCTGCCTGCCTGCCCTGGAGGTCTGCTATCCAGCCCTGGTAGCAGCACTGCCTGCCCTGGAGGTCTGCCTGCCTGCCCTGGAGGTCTGCCTGTTAGCCCTGGAGGTCTGCTATCCAGCCCTGGAGGTCTGCCTGCCTGCCCTGGAGGTCTGCCTGCCTGCCCTGGAGGTCTGCTATCCAGCCCTGGAGGTCTGCCTGCCTGCCTGTTAGCCCTGGAGGTCTGCCTGCCTGCCCTGGAGGTCTGCCTGCCTGCCTTCCAGCCCTGCCTGCCTGCCTGCCTGCCCTGGAGGTCAGCCTTCCAGCCCTGGCAGCACGGCCTACCAGCCTGCCAGCCTGCCCTCCCCAGCCACACAGCCCTGCCTGCCTGCCCTGGAGGTCAGCCTTCCAGCCCTGGAGGTCTGCCTGCCTGCCTTCCAGCCCTGCCTGCCTGCCTGCCTGCCCTGGAGGTCAGCCTTCCAGCCCTGGCAGCACGGCCTACCAGCCTGCCAGCCTGCCCTCCCCAGCCACACAGCCCTGCCTGCCTGCCCTGGAGGTCAGCCTTCCAGCCCTGGAGGTCTGCCTGCCTGCCTTCCAGCCCTGCCTGCCTGCCTGCCTGCCCTGGAGGTCAGCCTGCCTGCCTGCTGCTGCTAGGCCGCTGCCCCGAGCCGCCGACCCCATCGACAGGAACACGAGAGAGTTTACAAGCGAGAGGAGGCCACATATTCGACACCTCTCGTGCTCGTTTTAGGGTCCTCTCCAGTCTGTTTGGACGTGTGTTATTCTGAATCTGCTGCTTTAACTCAAGGGATTCTGTCGTGATTGATGCCTTGTACTTCGCTGTATGTTTGCACTGGTGTTGTAAGTCGCCCTCTGTAAGATCATCATTTATTATCTGCCAAGAAATAAAGATCATCATAATGTTCCCCAACTTTCAGCTTCTGGGGAGTTTGTTCCAGAGTGTGACGACTCTCTCTCTATCACCATCTCTCTCTCTATCTCCATCTCTCTATCACCATCTCTCTCTCTCTATCTCTATCTCTCTATCACCATCTCTCTCTCTATCTCCATCTCTCTCTATCTCCATCTCTCTCTATCTCCATCTCTCTATCTCCACCTCTCTCTCCCTCTCCACCTCTCTCTCTCTATCTCTCCCTCTCTCTATCTCTCCCTCTCTCTATCTCTCCCTCTCTCTCACTGTGTGTGTGTGTGTGTGTGTGTACAGCAGTGTCCCTAGACGAGAGAGAGATCCCTAGACGGGGAAATTACTTTCAAACTGCAGTACCGAAATGTGTCCGTTAGATGGCAGCATGCACCAAGGAATGAAGGAAAGTGCAAAACAAAATGAAAAGGCACATCGCCTGGGCCAAAAATAATCGTAACAAATCAACGGGGGCATTTCTCGGAAAACTAACACCGGGGCAGTGCTCAGGGGGGTCCCACCTCGTGGCCACCCGGTTTGGGGGGCCATCGGGGCCGGCTGAAGAATCGCCCATACTCTGCCATAGGCAGCCCACGGTCCATCCGATCAGAGCAATGCCGGGCGGCCGGCAACCTATGGATCATAACACATCAACGGAGGCATGATAAGAGCATCTTTTATTATCTGCCAAGAAATATAGACCATCACAATGTTCCCCAACTTTCAGCTTCTACCACATCGCTGGGGAGTTTATTCCACTGTGTGACTACTCTCTCTCTCTCTGTGTGTGTGTGTGTGTGTGTGTGTGTGTGTGTGTGTGTGTGTGTGTGTGTGTGTGTGTGTGCAGCAGTGTCTCCGGTTTTCCTTTTGGAATGCCTTGAAGCCGGGGGGGCTTTGCACTCATGAGAACATAGGGTGTCCTTGCCCTCCTTTCGCAGCCCAGGGCATTGAGAGATCCCTAGACGGGGAAATTACTTTCAAACTGCAGTACCGAAATGTGTCCGTTAGATGGTAGCATGCACCAAGGAATGAAGGAAAGTGCAAAACAAAATGAAAAGGCACATCGCCTGGGCGAAAAATAATCATAACAAATCAACGGGGGCATTTCTCGGAAAACTAACACCGGGGCAGTGCTCAGGGGGGTCCCACCTCGTGGCCACCCGGTTTGGGGGGCGATCGGGGCCGGTTCCGAAAATCGCTAAATCTCCCATAGCCAGCCCACGCTCCATCCGATAGAGCAATGCCGGGCGGCCGGCCGGCAACTACGGATCATAACAAATCAACGGGGGCATTTCTCGGAAAACTAACACCGGGGCAGTGCTCAGGGGGGTCCCACCTCGTGGCCACCCGGTTTGGGGGGCGATCGGGGCCGGTTCCGAAAATCGCTAAATCTCCCATAGCCAGCCCACGCTCCATCCGATAGAGCAATGCCGGGCGGCCGGCCGGCAACTACGGATCATAACAAATCAACGGGGGCATTTCTCGGAAAACTAACACCGGGGCAGTGCTCAGGGGGGTCCCACCTCGTGGCCACCCGGTTTGGGGGGCGATCGGGGCCGGTTCCGAAAATCGCTAAATCTCCCATAGCCAGCCCACGCTCCATCCGATAGAGCAATGCCGGGCGGCCGGCCGGCAACTACGGATCATAACAAATCAACGGGGGCATTTCTCGGAAAACTAACACCGGGGCAGTGCTCAGGGGGGTCCCACCTCGTGGCCACCCGGTTTGGGGGGCGATCGGGGCCGGTTCCGAAAATCGCTAAATCTCCCATAGCCAGCACACGCTCCATCCGATAGAGCAATGCCGGGCGGCCGGCCGGCAACTACGGATCATAACAAATCAACGGGGGCATTTCTCGGAAAACTAACACCGGGGCAGTGCTCAGGGGGGTCCCACCTCGTGGCCACCCGGTTTGGGGGGCGATCGGGGCCGGTTCCGAAAATCGCTAAATCTCCCATAGCCAGCCCACGCTCCATCCGATAGAGCAATGCCGGGCGGCCGGCCGGCAACTACGGATCATAACAAATCAACGGGGGCATTTCTCGGAAAACTAACACCGGGGCAGTGCTCAGGGGGGTCCCACCTCGTGGCCACCCGGTTTGGGGGGCGATCGGGGCCGGTTCCGAAAATCGCTAAATCTCCCATAGCCAGCACACGCTCCATCCGATAGAGCAATGCCGGGCGGCCGGCCGGCAACTACGGATCATAACAAATCAACGGGGGCATTTCTCGGAAAACTAACACCGGGGCAGTGCTCAGGGGGGTCCCACCTCGTGGCCACCCGGGTCTGGGACCGATGGGAGCACTTTAAAATTTTCGAGTCAGGGGACCAGACGGCCGAGTGAAAAACTTTGAAAAATATTCTATCTCCTCACTCCCATTGACTTTACATTAGGGCGACCAGGCGGCCGGCGGAAAAAAAATCATAACAAATCAACGGGGGCATTTCTCGGAAAACTAACACCGGGGCAGTGCTCAGGGGGCTCCCAGCTATCAGCCACCCTATCCCGGGACCGATGGGAGCACTTTAAAATTTTCGAGTCAGGGGACCAGACGGCCGAGTGAAAAACTTAGAAAAATTTTCTATCTCCCCTAGGTGACCAGGCAGCCGGAGCTGATTTTTCTGACCCCTAAAACAATTATTAAAAGGTATTTTTTCGCCAAACTAAGACTTTTAAAATTCAAATAGGATGATTATCTACTGCCCCAGTGGGTTTTTGAACCATTTTAAGCCTTTTTGACAGTTTTCATTTTTCCCCCATTGACTTCAATGGGAGTTAGGTGACCAGTCCTCCGACTTTTGAACCTCTCCTGGGGGGGCTGTGAGCCCCCGATTTCTTTGCAAAGCACGT
>NW_027102696.1:2500-20000 GCF_036373705.1 Amia ocellicauda
CCGGGGGCGGGCAGCATACATATGTCCGTTCCGTGGGAGCCACCGGAGATATGTCAGAGCCCGTACGCCCCCCGCACTCACCCTTAAAGGCCCGCAAGCCCTTGGGGTTCCTGCCGGGGGCGGGCAGCATACATATGTCCGTTCCGTGTGAGCCACCGGAGATATGTCAGAGCCCGTACGCCCCCCGCACTCACCCTTAAAGGCCCGCAAGCCCTTGGGGTTCCTGCCGGGGGCGGGCAGCATACATATGTCCGTTCCGTGGGAGCCACCGGAGATATGTCAGAGCCCGTACGCCCCCCGCACTCACCCTTAAAGGCCCGCAAGCCCTTGGGGTTCCTGCCGGGGGCGGGCAGCATACATATGTCCGTTCCGTGGGAACCACCGGGGAGATGTCAGAGCCCGTGAAACCCCGAAAGACAGACCCTTAAAGGCCCGCAAGCCCTTGGGGTGAACGTCTGGGGCGGGCAGCATACATACACCCCGGTCGGGAACCACAGGGAGGTGAGGTCAGAGCCCGTGAAACCCCGAAAGACAGACCCTTAAAGGCCCGCAAGCCCTTGGGGTGAACGTCTGGGGCGGGCAGCATACACACTCTCCACGGCGGGCCGCGAAGACTTAGCGGGCGCAGCCGCCGGAGCGGGCCGCCGACGAGGCCTGAAACGCGGGGTGCGGCCGGGACCGTTCCCCCCCTTGCATTTCGCTGGATGATCAGACAGTCGCAAAGAACCGTCTGAAAATCCCGGGCCAAGTCCAGAAAGTGTCCGTAAAAGAGCTAGCGGGGCCCAGCCACTTTCCTCCAGCAAGTGCCCTTAGCTCAGTTTTGACCTCTCTCATTGCACTAAGTGTCTTCAAAAACCCAGTTCCTGTATTTCCCCCGGCACCGTAGAGAAATGCTGACAGCCTGGAACACTGTGGCGGCTGCACACGGCACTCCCATGCCCGCCGCGAGCAGCCTAGCCCCGCCTCAGACCCGCGAGAACCGCCCATCGGCACACGGCCCGCTGTGCGCCCGAGCCGTTTGGTGTAAAAACTGTCCAAAAGTGGTTTCGACCACTTAGGAACATCGTAGAGACTCGAAATAAAAAGGATTTTGTTGGAAAAGCGATTCTGAGGAAGGCTGTGTTAAAATTAATTTCGGGAAATGTCGTTTACCCCCCCCCAAATGGCTCCGAAGTACCCCCCCCCCACCCCCCCCCTAAAAAACCGTGTTCCGGGGGTTTTTCGAGAAAACAAACACACGGGGTATATAGAGGGGACTGAGACGAATCGAATGACGTGCTTTGCAAAGAAATCGGGGGCTCACAGCCCCCCCAGGAGAGGTTCAAAAGTCGGAGGACTGGTCACCTAACTCCCATTGAAGTCAATGGGGGAAAAATGAAAACTGTCAAAAAGGCTTAAAATGGTTCAAAAACCCACTGGGGCAGTAGATAATCATCCTATTTGAATTTTAAAAGTCTTAGTTTGGCGAAAAAATACCTTTTAATAATTGTTTTAGGGGTCAGAAAAATCAGCTCCGGCTGCCTGGTCACCTAGGGGAGATAGAAAATTTTTCTAAGTTTTTCACTCGGCCGCCTGGTCCCCTAACTCGAAAATTTTAAAGTGCTCCCATCGGTCCCGGGATAGGGTGGCTGATAGCTGGGAGCCCCCTGAGCACTGCCCCGGTGTTAGTTTTCGGAGAAATGCCCCCGTTGATTTGTTATGATTTTTTTTCCGCCGGCCGCCTGGTCGCCCTAATGCAAAGTCAATGGGAGTGAGGAGATAGAAAATTTTTCAAAGTTTTTCACTCGGCCGCCTGGTCCCCTAACTCGAAAATTTTAAAGTGCTCCCATCGGTCCCGGGATAGGGTGGCTGATAGCTGGGAGCCCCCTGAGCACTGCCCCGGTGTTAGTTTTCGGAGAAATGCCTCCGTTGATTTGTTATGATTTTTTTTCCGCCGGCCGCCTGGTCGCCCTAATGTAAAGTCAATGGGAGTGAGGAGATAGAAAATTTTTCAAAGTTTTTCACCCGGCCACAAACGACTCCAAAACACACTGGGGCTGTGGCTGGGACTCTCACCAGGACTGCCCCCTACTTTATTTATGGATTAAAAAGCATTCTATATTAATTTTTCGATTTTTGGGACCCGGGACGCCTGGTCACCTAACTCCCCTTCTATCCCTATGGGGGGGGACGGGGACATCGAAAACGCTCCCATCGCTGCCGAGGCACGCTGCGGGGACTCTCCCTACCATCGCCCCATGCTTCCTTTGAAGAATATATGACGTTTTTCAATTTTCACCGACATTTGAAAATCAAAACTTCAGAACATTTCATAGTTATTCTCAATGGGTTGTCTAGGGGCACACATCTCTAAACTGGGGGAAATGCTCAAAATGATTAAAAAGAAAAACAATGCCCCCAGACCCGGGGGGCTGATAGCTGGGAGCCCCCTGAGCACAGCCCCGGTGTTAGTTTCTGGAGAAATGCCCCCGTTGATTTGTTATGATTTTTTTTCCGCCGGCCGCCTGGTCGCCCTAATGCAAAGTCAATGGGAGTGAGGAGATAGAATATTTTTCAAAGTTTTTCACTCGGCCGTCTGGTCCCCTGACTCGAAAATTTTAAAGTGCTCCCATCGGTCCCAGGGTAGGGTGGCTGATAGCTGGGAGCCCCCTGAGCACTGCCCCGGTGTTAGTTTCTGGAGAAATGCCCCCGTTGATTTGTTATGATTTTTTTTCCGCCGGCCGCCTGGTCGCCCTAATGCAAAGTCAATGGGAGTGAGGAGATAGAATATTTTTCAAAGTTTTTCACTCGGCCGTCTGGTCCCCTGACTCGAAAATTTTAAAGTGCTCCCATCGGTCCCAGGGTAGGGTGGCTGATAGCTGGGAGCCCCCTGAGCACTGCCCCGGTGTTAGTTTCTGGAGAAATGCCCCCGTTGATTTGTTATGATTTTTTTTCCGCCGGCCGCCTGGTCGCCCTAATGCAAAGTCAATGGGAGTGAGGAGATAGAATATTTTTCAAAGTTTTTCACTCGGCCGTCTGGTCCCCTGACTCGAAAATTTTAAAGTGCTCCCATCGGTCCCAGGGTAGGGTGGCTGATAGCTGGGAGCCCCCTGAGCACTGCCCCGGTGTTAGTTTCTGGAGAAATGCCCCCGTTGATTTGTTATGATTTTTTTTCCGCCGGCCGCCTGGTCGCCCTAATGCAAAGTCAATGGGAGTGAGGAGATAGAATATTTTTCAAAGTTTTTCACTCGGCCGTCTGGTCCCCTGACTCGAAAATTTTAAAGTGCTCCCATCGGTCCCAGGGTAGGGTGGCTGATAGCTGGGAGCCCCCTGAGCACTGCCCCGGTGTTAGTTTCTGGAGAAATGCCCCCGTTGATTTGTTATGATTTTTTTTCCGCCGGCCGCCTGGTCGCCCTAATGCAAAGTCAATGGGAGTGAGGAGATAGAATATTTTTCAAAGTTTTTCACTCGGCCGTCTGGTCCCCTGACTCGAAAATTTTAAAGTGCTCCCATCGGTCCCAGGGTAGGGTGGCTGATAGCTGGGAGCCCCCTGAGCACAGCCCCGGTGTTAGTTTCTGGAGAAATGCCCCCGTTGATTTGTTATGATTTTTTTTCCGCCGGCCGCCTGGTCGCCCTAATGCAAAGTCAATGGGAGTGAGGAGATAGAATATTTTTCAAAGTTTTTCACTCGGCCGTCTGGTCCCCTGACTCGAAAATTTTAAAGTGCTCCCATCGGTCCCGGGATAGGGTGGCTGATAGCTGGGAGCCTCCTGAGCACTGCCCCGGTGTTAGTTTCTGGAGAACTGCCCCCGTTGATTTGTTATGATCCGTAGTTGCCGGCCGGCCGCCCGGCATTGCTCTATCGGATGGAGCGTGGGCTGGCTATGGGAGATTTAGCGATTTTCGGAACCGGCCCCGATGGCCCCCCAAACCGGGTGGCCACGAGGTGGGACCCCCCTGAGCACTGCCCCGGTGTTAGTTTTCCGAGAAATGCCCCCGTTGATTTGTTATGATCCGTAGTTGCCGGCCGGCCGCCCGGCATTGCTCTATCGGATGGAGCGTGGGCTGGCTATGGGAGATTTAGCGATTTTCGGAACCGGCCCCGATCGCCCCCCAAACCGGGTGGCCACGAGGTGGGACCCCCCTGAGCACTGCCCCGGTGTTAGTTTTCGGAGAAATGCCCCCGTTGATTTGTTATGATCCGTAGTTGCCGGCCGGCCGCCCGGCATTGCTCTATCGGATGGAGCGTGGGCTGGCTATGGGAGATTTAGCGATTTTCGGAACCGGCCCCGATCGCCCCCCAAACCGGGTGGCCACGAGGTGGGACCCCCCTGAGCACTGCCCCGGTGTTAGTTTTCGGAGAAATGCCCCCGTTGATTTGTTATGATCCGTAGTTGCCGGCCGGCCGCCCGGCATTGCTCTATCGGATGGAGCGTGGGCTGGCTATGGGAGATTTAGCGATTTTCGGAACCGGCCCCGATCGCCCCCCAAACCGGGTGGCCACGAGGTGGGACCCCCCTGAGCACTGCCCCGGTGTTAGTTTTCGGAGAAATGCCCCCGTTGATTTGTTATGATCCGTAGTTGCCGGCCGGCCGCCCGGCATTGCTCTATCGGATGGAGCGTGGGCTGGCTATGGGAGATTTAGCGATTTTCGGAACCGGCCCCGATCGCCCCCCAAACCGGGTGGCCACGAGGTGGGACCCCCCTGAGCACTGCCCCGGTGTTAGTTTTCGGAGAAATGCCCCCGTTGATTTGTTATGATCCGTAGTTGCCGGCCGGCCGCCCGGCATTGCTCTATCGGATGGAGCGTGGGCTGGCTATGGGAGATTTAGCGATTTTCGGAACCGGCCCCGATCGCCCCCCAAACCGGGTGGCCACGAGGTGGGACCCCCCTGAGCACTGCCCCGGTGTTAGTTTTCGGAGAAATGCCCCCGTTGATTTGTTATGATCCGTAGTTGCCGGCCGGCCGCCCGGCATTGCTCTATCGGATGGAGCGTGGGCTGGCTATGGGAGATTTAGCGATTTTCGGAACCGGCCCCGATCGCCCCCCAAACCGGGTGGCCACGAGGTGGGACCCCCCTGAGCACTGCCCCGGTGTTAGTTTTCGGAGAAATGCCCCCGTTGATTTGTTACGATTATTTTTCGCCCAGGCGATGTGCCTTTTCATTTTGTTTTGCACTTTCCTTCATTCCTTGGTGCATGCTACCATCTAACGGACACATTTCGGTACTGCAGTTTGAAAGTAATTTCCCCGTCTAGGGATCTCTCAATGCCCTGGGCTGCGAAAGGAGGGCAAGGACACCCTATGTTCTCATGAGTGCAAAGCCCCCCCGGCTTCAAGGCATTCCAAAAGGAAAACCGGAGACACTGCTGTACACACACACACACACACACACACACACACACACACACACACACACACAGAGAGAGAGAGAGAGAGAGAGAGAGAGAGAGAGATAGAGAGAGAGTAGTCACACAGTGGAATAAACTCCCCAGCGATGTGGTAGAAGCTGAAAGTTGGGGAACATTGTGATGGTCTATATTTCTTGGCAGATAATAAAAGATGCTCTTATCATGCCTCCGTTGATGTGTTATGATCCATAGGTTGCCGGCCGCCCGGCATTGCTCTGATCGGATGGACCGTGGGCTGCCTATGGCAGAGTATGGGCGATTCTTCAGCCGGCCCCGATGGCCCCCCAAACCGGGTGGCCACGAGGTGGGACCCCCCTGAGCACTGCCCCGGTGTTAGTTTTCGGAGAAATGCCCCCGTTGATTTGTTATGATCCGTAGTTGCCGGCCGGCCGCCCGGCATTGCTCTATCGGATGGAGCGTGGGCTGGCTATGGGAGATTTAGCGATTTTCGGAACCGGCCCCGATCGCCCCCCAAACCGGGTGGCCACGAGGTGGGACCCCCCTGAGCACTGCCCCGGTGTTAGTTTTCGGAGAAATGCCCCCGTTGATTTCTTATGATCCGTAGTTGCCGGCCGGCCGCCCGGCATTGCTCTATCGGATGGAGCGTGGGCTGGCTATGGGAGATTTAGCGATTTTCGGAACCGGCCCCGATCGCCCCCCAAACCGGGTGGCCACGAGGTGGGACCCCCCTGAGCACTGCCCCGGTGTTAGTTTTCGGAGAAATGCCCCCGTTGATTTGTTACGATTATTTTTCGCCCAGGCGATGTGCCTTTTCATTTTGTTTTGCACTTTCCTTCATTCCTTGGTGCATGCTGCCATCTAACGGACACATTTCGGTACTGCAGTTTGAAAGTAATTTCCCCGTCTAGGGATCTCTCTCTCGTCTAGGGACACTGCTGTACACACACACACACACACACACACACACACACACACACACACACACACACACACACAGTGAGAGAGAGGGAGAGATAGAGAGAGAGAGAGGTGGAGAGGGAGAGAGAGGTGGAGATAGAGAGATGGAGATAGAGATGGAGATAGAGAGAGATGGAGATAGAGAGAGAGATGGAGATGGAGAGAGAGATGGTGATAGAGAGATAGAGATAGAGAGAGAGATGGTGATAGAGAGATGGAGATAGAGAGAGAGATGGTGATAGAGAGATGGAGATAGAGAGAGAGATGGTGACAGAGAGAGAGTCGTCACACTCTGGAACAAACTCCCCAGAAGCTGAAAGTTGGGGAACATTATGATGATCTTTATTTCTTGGCAGATAATAAATGATGATCTTACAGAGGGCGACTTACAACACCAGTGCAAACATACAGCGAAGGACAAGGCATCAATCGCGACAGAATCCCTTGAGTTAAAGCAGCAGATTCAGAATAACACACGTCAAAACAGACTGGAGACTAAAACGAGCACGAAAGGTGTCGAATATGTGGCCTCCTCTCGCTTGTAAACTCTCTCGTGTTCCTGTCGATGGGGTCGGCGGCTCGGGGCAGCGGCCTAGCAGCAGCAGGCAGGCCACCCGGCTGCCTGGGGCTGACCTCCGGGGCAGGCAGGCAGGCAGACCTCCAGGGCAGGCAGGCAGGCAGGCAGGCAGACCTCCAGGGCTAACAGGCTGACCTCCAGGGCTGGCAGGCTGACCTCCAGGGCTGGAAGGCAGGATGGCAGACCTCCAGGGCAGGCAGGCAGGCAGGCAGGCAGGCAGGCAGACCTCCAGGGCTGGCAGGGAGACCTCCAGGGCTGGCAGGCAGGCAGGCAGGGCTGTGTGGCTGGGGAGGGCAGGCTGGCAGGCAGGTAGGCCGTGCTGCTGCCAGGGCTGGAAGGCTGACCTCCAGGGCAGGCAGGCAGGCAGACCTCCAGGGCAGGCAGGCAGGTAGGCCGTGCTGCTGCCAGGGCTGGCAGGCTGACCTCCAGGGCAGGCAGGCAGGCAGGCAGACCTCCAGGGCTGGCAGGCTGACCTCCAGGGCAGGCAGGCAGGCAGGCAGGCAGACCTCCAGGGCTAACAGGCTGACCTCCAGGGCTGGCAGGCTGACCTCCAGGGCTGGAAGGCAGGATGGCAGACCTCCAGGGCAGGCAGGCAGGCAGGCAGGCAGGCAGGCAGACCTCCAGGGCTGGCAGGGAGACCTCCAGGGCTGGCAGGCAGGCAGGCAGGGCTGTGTGGCTGGGGAGGGCAGGCTGGCAGGCAGGTAGGCCGTGCTGCTGCCAGGGCTGGAAGGCTGACCTCCAGGGCAGGCAGGCAGGCAGACCTCCAGGGCAGGCAGGCAGGTAGGCCGTGCTGCTGCCAGGGCTGGCAGGCTGACCTCCAGGGCAGGCAGGCAGGCAGGCAGACCTCCAGGGCTGGCAGGCTGACCTCCAGGGCAGGCAGGCAGGCAGGCAGGCAGACCTCCAGGGCTAACAGGCTGACCTCCAGGGCTGGCAGGCTGACCTCCAGGGCTGGAAGGCAGGATGGCAGACCTCCAGGGCAGGCAGGCAGGCAGGCAGGCAGGCAGGCAGACCTCCAGGGCTGGCAGGGA
This sequence comes from Amia ocellicauda, assembly GCF_036373705.1. Taxonomy (NCBI): domain Eukaryota; kingdom Metazoa; phylum Chordata; class Actinopteri; order Amiiformes; family Amiidae; genus Amia; species Amia ocellicauda. The sequence goes on from NW_027102696.1 coordinate 10,415, forward strand.
GACCTCCAGGGCTGGCAGGCAGGCAGGCAGGGCTGTGTGGCTGGGGAGGGCAGGCTGGCAGGCAGGTAGGCCGTGCTGCTGCCAGGGCTGGAAGGCTGACCTCCAGGGCAGGCAGGCAGGCAGACCTCCAGGGCAGGCAGGCAGGTAGGCCGTGCTGCTGCCAGGGCTGGCAGGCTGACCTCCAGGGCAGGCAGGCAGGCAGGCAGACCTCCAGGGCTGGCAGGCTGACCTCCAGGGCAGGCAGGCAGGCAGGCAGGCAGACCTCCAGGGCTAACAGGCTGACCTCCAGGGCTGGCAGGCTGACCTCCAGGGCTGGAAGGCAGGATGGCAGACCTCCAGGGCAGGCAGGCAGGCAGGCAGGCAGGCAGGCAGACCTCCAGGGCTGGCAGGGAGACCTCCAGGGCTGGCAGGCAGGCAGGCAGGGCTGTGTGGCTGGGGAGGGCAGGCTGGCAGGCAGGTAGGCCGTGCTGCTGCCAGGGCTGGAAGGCTGACCTCCAGGGCAGGCAGGCAGGCAGACCTCCAGGGCAGGCAGGCAGGTAGGCCGTGCTGCTGCCAGGGCTGGCAGGCTGACCTCCAGGGCAGGCAGGCAGGCAGGCAGACCTCCAGGGCTGGCAGGCTGACCTCCAGGGCAGGCAGGCAGGCAGGCAGGCAGACCTCCAGGGCTAACAGGCTGACCTCCAGGGCTGGCAGGCTGACCTCCAGGGCTGGAAGGCAGGATGGCAGACCTCCAGGGCAGGCAGGCAGGCAGGCAGGCAGGCAGGCAGACCTCCAGGGCTGGCAGGGAGACCTCCAGGGCTGGCAGGCAGGCAGGCAGGGCTGTGTGGCTGGGGAGGGCAGGCTGGCAGGCAGGTAGGCCGTGCTGCTGCCAGGGCTGGAAGGCTGACCTCCAGGGCAGGCAGGCAGGCAGACCTCCAGGGCAGGCAGGCAGGTAGGCCGTGCTGCTGCCAGGGCTGGCAGGCTGACCTCCAGGGCAGGCAGGCAGGCAGGCAGACCTCCAGGGCTGGCAGGCTGACCTCCAGGGCAGGCAGGCAGGCAGGCAGGCAGACCTCCAGGGCTAACAGGCTGACCTCCAGGGCTGGCAGGCTGACCTCCAGGGCTGGAAGGCAGGATGGCAGACCTCCAGGGCAGGCAGGCAGGCAGGCAGGCAGGCAGGCAGACCTCCAGGGCTGGCAGGGAGACCTCCAGGGCTGGCAGGCAGGCAGGCAGGGCTGTGTGGCTGGGGAGGGCAGGCTGGCAGGCAGGTAGGCCGTGCTGCTGCCAGGGCTGGAAGGCTGACCTCCAGGGCAGGCAGGCAGGCAGACCTCCAGGGCAGGCAGGCAGGTAGGCCGTGCTGCTGCCAGGGCTGGCAGGCTGACCTCCAGGGCAGGCAGGCAGGCAGGCAGACCTCCAGGGCTGGCAGGCTGACCTCCAGGGCAGGCAGGCAGGCAGGCAGGCAGACCTCCAGGGCTAACAGGCTGACCTCCAGGGCTGGCAGGCTGACCTCCAGGGCTGGAAGGCAGGATGGCAGACCTCCAGGGCAGGCAGGCAGGCAGGCAGGCAGGCAGGCAGACCTCCAGGGCTGGCAGGGAGACCTCCAGGGCTGGCAGGCAGGCAGGCAGGGCTGTGTGGCTGGGGAGGGCAGGCTGGCAGGCAGGTAGGCCGTGCTGCTGCCAGGGCTGGAAGGCTGACCTCCAGGGCAGGCAGGCAGGCAGACCTCCAGGGCAGGCAGGCAGGTAGGCCGTGCTGCTGCCAGGGCTGGCAGGCTGACCTCCAGGGCAGGCAGGCAGGCAGGCAGACCTCCAGGGCTGGCAGGCTGACCTCCAGGGCAGGCAGGCAGGCAGGCAGGCAGACCTCCAGGGCTAACAGGCTGACCTCCAGGGCTGGCAGGCTGACCTCCAGGGCTGGAAGGCAGGATGGCAGACCTCCAGGGCAGGCAGGCAGGCAGGCAGGCAGGCAGGCAGACCTCCAGGGCTGGCAGGGAGACCTCCAGGGCTGGCAGGCAGGCAGGCAGGGCTGTGTGGCTGGGGAGGGCAGGCTGGCAGGCAGGTAGGCCGTGCTGCTGCCAGGGCTGGAAGGCTGACCTCCAGGGCAGGCAGGCAGGCAGACCTCCAGGGCAGGCAGGCAGGTAGGCCGTGCTGCTGCCAGGGCTGGCAGGCTGACCTCCAGGGCAGGCAGGCAGGCAGGCAGACCTCCAGGGCTGGCAGGCTGACCTCCAGGGCAGGCAGGCAGGCAGGCAGGCAGACCTCCAGGGCTAACAGGCTGACCTCCAGGGCTGGCAGGCTGACCTCCAGGGCTGGAAGGCAGGATGGCAGACCTCCAGGGCAGGCAGGCAGGCAGGCAGGCAGGCAGGCAGACCTCCAGGGCTGGCAGGGAGACCTCCAGGGCTGGCAGGCAGGCAGGCAGGGCTGTGTGGCTGGGGAGGGCAGGCTGGCAGGCAGGTAGGCCGTGCTGCTGCCAGGGCTGGAAGGCTGACCTCCAGGGCAGGCAGGCAGGCAGACCTCCAGGGCAGGCAGGCAGGTAGGCCGTGCTGCTGCCAGGGCTGGCAGGCAGACCTCCAGGGCTAACAGGCTGACCTCCAGGGCAGGCAGGCAGACCTCCAGGGCAGGCAGTGCTGCTACCAGGGCTGGATAGCAGACCTCCAGGGCAGGCAGGCAGACCTCCAGGGCAGGCAGGCAGACCTCCAGGGCAGGCAGGCAGACCTCCAGGGCTGGATAGCTGACCTCCAGGGCTAACAGGCAGACCTCCAGGGCTGGCAGGCTGACCTCCAGGGCAGGCAGTGCTGCTGCCAGGGCAGGCAGGCAGACCTCCAGGGCTAACAGGCAGGCAGGCAGACCTCCAGGGCTGGATAGCAGACCTCCAGGGCTAACAGGCTGACCTCCAGGCCAGGCAGTGCTGCTGCCAGGGCAGGCAGGCAGACCTCCAGGGCAGGCAGTGCTGCTACCAGGGCAGGCAGTGCTGCTACCAGGGCTGGAAGGCAGACCTCCAGGGCTAACAGGCAGACCTCCAGGGCAGGCAGGCAGACCTCCAGGGCAGGCAGGCAGACCTCCAGGGCTGGATAGCTGACCTCCAGGGCTAACAGGCAGACCTCCAGGGCTGGCAGGCTGACCTCCAGGGCAGGCAGTGCTGCTGCCAGGGCAGGCAGGCAGACCTCCAGGGCTAACAGGCAGGCAGGCAGACCTCCAGGGCTGGATAGCAGACCTCCAGGGCTAACAGGCAGGCAGGCAGACCTCCAGGGCTGGATAGCAGACCTCCAGGGCTAACAGGCTGACCTCCAGGGCTAACAGGCAGGCAGGCAGACCTCCAGGGCTGGATAGCAGACCTCCAGGGCTAACAGGCTGACCTCCAGGCCAGGCAGTGCTGCTGCCAGGGCAGGCAGGCAGACCTCCAGGGCAGGCAGTGCTGCTACCAGGGCAGGCAGTGCTGCTACCAGGGCTGGAAGGCAGACCTCCAGGGCTAACAGGCAGACCTCCAGGGCAGGCAGGCAGACCTCCAGGGCAGGCAGGCAGACCTCCAGGGCTGGATAGCTGACCTCCAGGGCTAACAGGCAGACCTCCAGGGCTGGCAGGCTGACCTCCAGGGCAGGCAGTGCTGCTGCCAGGGCAGGCAGGCAGACCTCCAGGGCTAACAGGCAGGCAGGCAGACCTCCAGGGCTGGATAGCAGACCTCCAGGGCTAACAGGCAGGCAGGCAGACCTCCAGGGCTAACAGGCAGACCTCCAGGGCAGGCAGGCAGACCTCCAGGGCAGGCAGGCAGACCTCCAGGGCTGGATAGCAGACCTCCAGGGCTAACAGGCAGACCTCCAGGGCTGGCAGGCTGACCTCCAGGGCAGGCAGTGCTGCTACCAGGGCAGGCAGTGCTGCTACCAGGGCTGGATAGCTGACCTCCAGGGCTAACAGGCAGACCTCCAGGGCAGGCAGGCAGACCTCCAGGGCAGGCAGTGCTGCTACCAGGGCTGGATAGCAGACCTCCAGGGCTAACAGGCAGACCTCCAGGGCTGGAAGGCAGGCAGTGCTGCTACCAGGGCAGGCAGGCTGTCCTCCAGGGCAGGCAGGCAGACCTCCAGGGCAGGCAGTGCTGCTACCAGGGCTGGATAGCAGACCTCCAGGGCAGGCAGGCAGACCTCCAGGGCTAACAGGCTGACCTCCAGGGCAGGCAGGCAGACCTCCAGGGCAGGCAGTGCTGCTACCAGGGCTGGATAGCAGACCTCCAGGGCAGGCAGGCAGACCTCCAGGGCAGGCAGGCAGACCTCCAGGGCAGGCAGGCAGACCTCCAGGGCTGGATAGCAGACCTCCAGGGCTAACAGGCTGACCTCCAGGGCTAACAGGCAGGCAGGCAGACCTCCAGGGCTGGATAGCAGACCTCCAGGGCTAACAGGCAGGCAGGCAGACCTCCAGGGCTAACAGGCAGACCTCCAGGGCAGGCAGGCAGACCTCCAGGGCAGGCAGGCAGACCTCCAGGGCTGGATAGCAGACCTCCAGGGCTAACAGGCAGACCTCCAGGGCTGGCAGGCTGACCTCCAGGGCAGGCAGTGCTGCTACCAGGGCAGGCAGTGCTGCTACCAGGGCTGGATAGCTGACCTCCAGGGCTAACAGGCAGACCTCCAGGGCAGGCAGGCAGACCTCCAGGGCAGGCAGTGCTGCTACCAGGGCTGGATAGCAGACCTCCAGGGCTAACAGGCAGACCTCCAGGGCTGGAAGGCAGGCAGTGCTGCTACCAGGGCAGGCAGGCTGTCCTCCAGGGCAGGCAGGCAGACCTCCAGGGCAGGCAGTGCTGCTACCAGGGCTGGATAGCAGACCTCCAGGGCAGGCAGGCAGACCTCCAGGGCTAACAGGCTGACCTCCAGGGCAGGCAGGCAGACCTCCAGGGCAGGCAGTGCTGCTACCAGGGCTGGATAGCAGACCTCCAGGGCAGGCAGGCAGACCTCCAGGGCAGGCAGGCAGACCTCCAGGGCAGGCAGGCAGACCTCCAGGGCTGGATAGCAGACCTCCAGGGCTAACAGGCTGACCTCCAGGGCTAACAGGCAGGCAGGCAGACCTCCAGGGCTGGATAGCAGACCTCCAGGGCTAACAGGCAGGCAGGCAGACCTCCAGGGCTAACAGGCAGACCTCCAGGGCAGGCAGGCAGACCTCCAGGGCAGGCAGGCAGACCTCCAGGGCTGGATAGCAGACCTCCAGGGCTAACAGGCAGACCTCCAGGGCTGGCAGGCTGACCTCCAGGGCAGGCAGTGCTGCTACCAGGGCAGGCAGTGCTGCTACCAGGGCTGGATAGCTGACCTCCAGGGCTAACAGGCAGACCTCCAGGGCAGGCAGGCAGACCTCCAGGGCAGGCAGTGCTGCTACCAGGGCTGGATAGCAGACCTCCAGGGCTAACAGGCAGACCTCCAGGGCTGGAAGGCAGGCAGTGCTGCTACCAGGGCAGGCAGGCTGTCCTCCAGGGCAGGCAGGCAGACCTCCAGGGCAGGCAGTGCTGCTACCAGGGCTGGATAGCAGACCTCCAGGGCAGGCAGGCAGACCTCCAGGGCTAACAGGCTGACCTCCAGGGCAGGCAGGCAGACCTCCAGGGCAGGCAGTGCTGCTACCAGGGCTGGATAGCAGACCTCCAGGGCAGGCAGGCAGACCTCCAGGGCAGGCAGGCAGACCTCCAGGGCAGGCAGGCAGACCTCCAGGGCTGGATAGCAGACCTCCAGGGCTAACAGGCTGACCTCCAGGGCTAACAGGCAGGCAGGCAGACCTCCAGGGCTGGATAGCAGACCTCCAGGGCTAACAGGCAGGCAGGCAGACCTCCAGGGCTAACAGGCAGACCTCCAGGGCAGGCAGGCAGACCTCCAGGGCAGGCAGGCAGACCTCCAGGGCTGGATAGCAGACCTCCAGGGCTAACAGGCAGACCTCCAGGGCTGGCAGGCTGACCTCCAGGGCAGGCAGTGCTGCTACCAGGGCAGGCAGTGCTGCTACCAGGGCTGGATAGCTGACCTCCAGGGCTAACAGGCAGACCTCCAGGGCAGGCAGGCAGACCTCCAGGGCAGGCAGTGCTGCTACCAGGGCTGGATAGCAGACCTCCAGGGCTAACAGGCAGACCTCCAGGGCTGGAAGGCAGGCAGTGCTGCTACCAGGGCAGGCAGGCTGTCCTCCAGGGCAGGCAGGCAGACCTCCAGGGCAGGCAGTGCTGCTACCAGGGCTGGATAGCAGACCTCCAGGGCAGGCAGGCAGACCTCCAGGGCTAACAGGCTGACCTCCAGGGCAGGCAGGCAGACCTCCAGGGCAGGCAGTGCTGCTACCAGGGCTGGATAGCAGACCTCCAGGGCAGGCAGGCAGACCTCCAGGGCAGGCAGGCAGACCTCCAGGGCAGGCAGGCAGACCTCCAGGGCTGGATAGCAGACCTCCAGGGCTAACAGGCTGACCTCCAGGGCTAACAGGCAGGCAGGCAGACCTCCAGGGCTGGATAGCAGACCTCCAGGGCTAACAGGCAGGCAGGCAGACCTCCAGGGCTAACAGGCAGACCTCCAGGGCAGGCAGGCAGACCTCCAGGGCAGGCAGGCAGACCTCCAGGGCTGGATAGCAGACCTCCAGGGCTAACAGGCAGACCTCCAGGGCTGGCAGGCTGACCTCCAGGGCAGGCAGTGCTGCTACCAGGGCAGGCAGTGCTGCTACCAGGGCTGGATAGCTGACCTCCAGGGCTAACAGGCAGACCTCCAGGGCAGGCAGGCAGACCTCCAGGGCAGGCAGTGCTGCTACCAGGGCTGGATAGCAGACCTCCAGGGCTAACAGGCAGACCTCCAGGGCTGGAAGGCAGGCAGTGCTGCTACCAGGGCAGGCAGGCTGTCCTCCAGGGCAGGCAGGCAGACCTCCAGGGCAGGCAGTGCTGCTACCAGGGCTGGATAGCAGACCTCCAGGGCAGGCAGGCAGACCTCCAGGGCTAACAGGCTGACCTCCAGGGCAGGCAGGCAGACCTCCAGGGCAGGCAGTGCTGCTACCAGGGCTGGATAGCAGACCTCCAGGGCAGGCAGGCAGACCTCCAGGGCAGGCAGGCAGACCTCCAGGGCAGGCAGGCAGACCTCCAGGGCTGGATAGCAGACCTCCAGGGCTAACAGGCTGACCTCCAGGGCTAACAGGCAGGCAGGCAGACCTCCAGGGCTGGATAGCAGACCTCCAGGGCTAACAGGCTGACCTCCAGGCCAGGCAGTGCTGCTACCAGGGCAGGCAGGCAGACCTCCAGGGCAGGCAGTGCTGCTGCCAGGGCAGGCAGGCAGACCTCCAGGGCTGGATAGCAGACCTCCAGGGCTAACAGGCAGACCTCCAGGGCTGGATAGCAGACCTCCAGGGCTGGATAGCAGACCTCCAGGGCAGGCAGTGCTGCTACCAGGGCAGGCAGTGCTGCTGCCAGGGCAGGCAGGCAGACCTCCAGGGCAGGCAGTGCTGCTACCAGGGCTGGATAGCAGACCTCCAGGGCTGGATGGCAGGCAGGCAGACCTCCAGGGCTGGATAGCAGACCTCCAGGGCTAACAGGCAGACCTCCAGGGCAGGCAGGCAGACCTCCAGGGCAGGCAGGCAGACCTCCAGGGCTGGATAGCAGACCTCCAGGGCAGGCAGTGCTGCTACCAGGGCTGGATAGCAGACCTCCAGGGCAGGATAGCAGACCTCCAGGGCTGGATGGCAGGCAGGCAGACCTCCAGGGCAGGCAGGCAGACCTCCAGGGCTGGATAGCAGACCTCCAGGGCTAACAGGCAGGCAGGCAGACCTCCAGGGCTGGATAGCAGACCTCCAGGGCTAACAGGCAGGCAGGCAGACCTCCAGGGCTGGATAGCAGACCTCCAGGGCAGGCAGTGCTGCTACCAGGGCAGGCAGTGCTGCTACCAGGGCTGGAAGGCAGACCTCCAGGGCAGGCAGTGCTGCTACCAGGGCTGGATAGCAGACCTCCAGGGCTGGATAGCAGACCTCCAGGGCAGGCAGGCAGACCTCCAGGGCTGGATAGCAGACCTCCAGGGCTGGCAGGCAGGCAGGCAGACCTCCAGGGCTGGATAGCAGACCTCCAGGGCAGGATAGCAGACCTCCAGGGCTGGATGGCAGGCAGGCAGACCTCCAGGGCTGGATAGCAGACCTCCAGGGCTGGCAGGCAGACCTCCAGGGCTGGATAGCAGACCTCCAGGGCTGGCAGGCTGACCTCCAGGGCAGGCAGGCCGGGCCCCCGGTGCTGCATCTCGGCCGCTGCCTGGGGCGGACCGGCCCGGGTGCCCTTGCGCTTTTTCGACACCAGGGGGCAGTTGGGTGCCATTCCGTCCCTCGTGTGGCGAAATGGCGGTACTGCACCTCCGCCTTTTTGCTGGAGAAAGTCCGCAGTCGGGACAATGCGCCACACGGTCCGTCGGCAGGAGGCCCGGGCCCGGGCACAACTCCCCGGTGGGGACGGACGCCGGGCTGGAGCTTCCCTTCAGCACACACACTCACTCACTCACTCACTGACCGACCGACTGACTGCAGGAAAGGCTCCCGGCTCCCAGCGCTCAGTCAGCAGGCCTACTCCTCCCCGGTGGGGACGGACGCCGGGCTGGAGCCTCCCTTCAGCACACACACTCACTCACTGACCGACCGACTGACTGCAGGAAAGGCTCCCGGCTCCCAGCGCTCAGTCAGCAGGCCTACTCCTCCCCGGTGGGGACGGACGCCGGGCTGGAGCCTCCCTTCAGCACACACACTCACTCACTGACCGACCGACTGACTGCAGGAAAGGCTCCCGGCTCCCAGCGCTCAGTCAGCAGGCCTACTCCTCCCCGGTGGGGACGGACGCCGGGCTGGAGCTTTCCTTCAGCACACACACTCACTCACTGACCGACCGACTGACTGCAGGAAAGGCTCCCGGCTCCCAGCGCTCAGTCAGCAGGCCTACTCCTCCCCGGTGGGGACGGACGCCGGGCTGGAGCTTCCCTTCAGCACACACACTCACTCACTGACCGACCGACTGACTGCAGGAAAGGCTCCCGGCTCCCAGCGCTCAGTCAGCAGGCCTACTCCTCCCCGGTGGGGACGGACGCCGGGCTGGAGCTTTCCTCCAGCGCAACACACACTCACTCACTCACTGACCGACCGACTGACTGCAGGAAAGGCTCCCGGCTCCCAGCGCTCAGTCAGCAGGCCTACTCCTCCCCGGTGGGGACGGACGCCGGGCTGGAGCTTTCCTCCAGCGCAACACACACTCACTCACTCACTGACTGACCGACCGACCGACCGACGGCTCCCGGCGCTCAGCCTGCAGGGCTACACCTCCCCGGTGGGTGCGGGCTCCGCGCTGGAGCTTTCCTTCAGCACTCACTGACCGACGGCTCCCGGCGCTCAGCCTGCAGGGCTACACCTCCCCGGTGGGTGCGGGCTCCGCGCTGGAGCTTTCCTTCAGCACTCACTGACCGACGGCTCCCGGCGCTCAGCCTGCAGGGCTACACCTCCCCGGTGGGTGCGGGCTCCGCGCTGGAGCTTTCCTTCAGCACTCACTGACCGACGGCTCCCGGCGCTCAGCCTGCAGGGCTACACCTCCCCGGTGGGTGCGGGCTCCGCGCTGGAGCTTTCCTTCAGCACTCACTGACCGACGGCTCCCGGCGCTCAGCCTGCAGGGCTACACC
>NW_027102696.1:30000-42500 GCF_036373705.1 Amia ocellicauda
CCCGCTGTGCGCCCGAGCCGTTTGGTGTAAAAACTGTCCAAAAGTGGTTTCGACCACTTAGGAACATCGTAGAGACTCGAAATAAAAAGGATTTTGTTGGAAAAGCGATTCTGAGGAAGGCTGTGTTAAAATTAATTTCGGGAAATGTCGTTTACCCCCCCCCAAATGGCTCCGAAGTACCCCCCCCCCACCCCCCCCCTAAAAAACCGTGTTCCGGGGGTTTTTCGAGAAAACAAACACACGGGGTATATAGAGGGGACTGAGACGAATCGAATGACGTGCTTTGCAAAGAAATCGGGGGCTCACAGCCCCCCCAGGAGAGGTTCAAAAGTCGGAGGACTGGTCACCTAACTCCCATTGAAGTCAATGGGGGAAAAATGAAAACTGTCAAAAAGGCTTAAAATGGTTCAAAAACCCACTGGGGCAGTAGATAATCATCCTATTTGAATTTTAAAAGTCTTAGTTTGGCGAAAAAATACCTTTTAATAATTGTTTTAGGGGTCAGAAAAATCAGCTCCGGCTGCCTGGTCACCTAGGGGAGATAGAAAATTTTTCTAAGTTTTTCACTCGGCCGCCTGGTCCCCTAACTCGAAAATTTTAAAGTGCTCCCATCGGTCCCGGGATAGGGTGGCTGATAGCTGGGAGCCCCCTGAGCACTGCCCCGGTGTTAGTTTTCGGAGAAATGCCCCCGTTGATTTGTTATGATTTTTTTTCCGCCGGCCGCCTGGTCGCCCTAATGCAAAGTCAATGGGAGTGAGGAGATAGAAAATTTTTCAAAGTTTTTCACTCGGCCGCCTGGTCCCCTAACTCGAAAATTTTAAAGTGCTCCCATCGGTCCCGGGATAGGGTGGCTGATAGCTGGGAGCCCCCTGAGCACTGCCCCGGTGTTAGTTTTCGGAGAAATGCCTCCGTTGATTTGTTATGATTTTTTTTCCGCCGGCCGCCTGGTCGCCCTAATGTAAAGTCAATGGGAGTGAGGAGATAGAAAATTTTTCAAAGTTTTTCACCCGGCCACAAACGACTCCAAAACACACTGGGGCTGTGGCTGGGACTCTCACCAGGACTGCCCCCTACTTTATTTATGGATTAAAAAGCATTCTATATTAATTTTTCGATTTTTGGGACCCGGGACGCCTGGTCACCTAACTCCCCTTCTATCCCTATGGGGGGGGACGGGGACATCGAAAACGCTCCCATCGCTGCCGAGGCACGCTGCGGGGACTCTCCCTACCATCGCCCCATGCTTCCTTTGAAGAATATATGACGTTTTTCAATTTTCACCGACATTTGAAAATCAAAACTTCAGAACATTTCATAGTTATTCTCAATGGGTTGTCTAGGGGCACACATCTCTAAACTGGGGGAAATGCTCAAAATGATTAAAAAGAAAAACAATGCCCCCAGACCCGGGGGGCTGATAGCTGGGAGCCCCCTGAGCACAGCCCCGGTGTTAGTTTCTGGAGAAATGCCCCCGTTGATTTGTTATGATTTTTTTTCCGCCGGCCGCCTGGTCGCCCTAATGCAAAGTCAATGGGAGTGAGGAGATAGAATATTTTTCAAAGTTTTTCACTCGGCCGTCTGGTCCCCTGACTCGAAAATTTTAAAGTGCTCCCATCGGTCCCAGGGTAGGGTGGCTGATAGCTGGGAGCCCCCTGAGCACTGCCCCGGTGTTAGTTTCTGGAGAAATGCCCCCGTTGATTTGTTATGATTTTTTTTCCGCCGGCCGCCTGGTCGCCCTAATGCAAAGTCAATGGGAGTGAGGAGATAGAATATTTTTCAAAGTTTTTCACTCGGCCGTCTGGTCCCCTGACTCGAAAATTTTAAAGTGCTCCCATCGGTCCCAGGGTAGGGTGGCTGATAGCTGGGAGCCCCCTGAGCACTGCCCCGGTGTTAGTTTCTGGAGAAATGCCCCCGTTGATTTGTTATGATTTTTTTTCCGCCGGCCGCCTGGTCGCCCTAATGCAAAGTCAATGGGAGTGAGGAGATAGAATATTTTTCAAAGTTTTTCACTCGGCCGTCTGGTCCCCTGACTCGAAAATTTTAAAGTGCTCCCATCGGTCCCAGGGTAGGGTGGCTGATAGCTGGGAGCCCCCTGAGCACTGCCCCGGTGTTAGTTTCTGGAGAAATGCCCCCGTTGATTTGTTATGATTTTTTTTCCGCCGGCCGCCTGGTCGCCCTAATGCAAAGTCAATGGGAGTGAGGAGATAGAATATTTTTCAAAGTTTTTCACTCGGCCGTCTGGTCCCCTGACTCGAAAATTTTAAAGTGCTCCCATCGGTCCCAGGGTAGGGTGGCTGATAGCTGGGAGCCCCCTGAGCACTGCCCCGGTGTTAGTTTCTGGAGAAATGCCCCCGTTGATTTGTTATGATTTTTTTTCCGCCGGCCGCCTGGTCGCCCTAATGCAAAGTCAATGGGAGTGAGGAGATAGAATATTTTTCAAAGTTTTTCACTCGGCCGTCTGGTCCCCTGACTCGAAAATTTTAAAGTGCTCCCATCGGTCCCAGGGTAGGGTGGCTGATAGCTGGGAGCCCCCTGAGCACAGCCCCGGTGTTAGTTTCTGGAGAAATGCCCCCGTTGATTTGTTATGATTTTTTTTCCGCCGGCCGCCTGGTCGCCCTAATGCAAAGTCAATGGGAGTGAGGAGATAGAATATTTTTCAAAGTTTTTCACTCGGCCGTCTGGTCCCCTGACTCGAAAATTTTAAAGTGCTCCCATCGGTCCCGGGATAGGGTGGCTGATAGCTGGGAGCCTCCTGAGCACTGCCCCGGTGTTAGTTTCTGGAGAACTGCCCCCGTTGATTTGTTATGATCCGTAGTTGCCGGCCGGCCGCCCGGCATTGCTCTATCGGATGGAGCGTGGGCTGGCTATGGGAGATTTAGCGATTTTCGGAACCGGCCCCGATGGCCCCCCAAACCGGGTGGCCACGAGGTGGGACCCCCCTGAGCACTGCCCCGGTGTTAGTTTTCCGAGAAATGCCCCCGTTGATTTGTTATGATCCGTAGTTGCCGGCCGGCCGCCCGGCATTGCTCTATCGGATGGAGCGTGGGCTGGCTATGGGAGATTTAGCGATTTTCGGAACCGGCCCCGATCGCCCCCCAAACCGGGTGGCCACGAGGTGGGACCCCCCTGAGCACTGCCCCGGTGTTAGTTTTCGGAGAAATGCCCCCGTTGATTTGTTATGATCCGTAGTTGCCGGCCGGCCGCCCGGCATTGCTCTATCGGATGGAGCGTGGGCTGGCTATGGGAGATTTAGCGATTTTCGGAACCGGCCCCGATCGCCCCCCAAACCGGGTGGCCACGAGGTGGGACCCCCCTGAGCACTGCCCCGGTGTTAGTTTTCGGAGAAATGCCCCCGTTGATTTGTTATGATCCGTAGTTGCCGGCCGGCCGCCCGGCATTGCTCTATCGGATGGAGCGTGGGCTGGCTATGGGAGATTTAGCGATTTTCGGAACCGGCCCCGATCGCCCCCCAAACCGGGTGGCCACGAGGTGGGACCCCCCTGAGCACTGCCCCGGTGTTAGTTTTCGGAGAAATGCCCCCGTTGATTTGTTATGATCCGTAGTTGCCGGCCGGCCGCCCGGCATTGCTCTATCGGATGGAGCGTGGGCTGGCTATGGGAGATTTAGCGATTTTCGGAACCGGCCCCGATCGCCCCCCAAACCGGGTGGCCACGAGGTGGGACCCCCCTGAGCACTGCCCCGGTGTTAGTTTTCGGAGAAATGCCCCCGTTGATTTGTTATGATCCGTAGTTGCCGGCCGGCCGCCCGGCATTGCTCTATCGGATGGAGCGTGGGCTGGCTATGGGAGATTTAGCGATTTTCGGAACCGGCCCCGATCGCCCCCCAAACCGGGTGGCCACGAGGTGGGACCCCCCTGAGCACTGCCCCGGTGTTAGTTTTCGGAGAAATGCCCCCGTTGATTTGTTATGATCCGTAGTTGCCGGCCGGCCGCCCGGCATTGCTCTATCGGATGGAGCGTGGGCTGGCTATGGGAGATTTAGCGATTTTCGGAACCGGCCCCGATCGCCCCCCAAACCGGGTGGCCACGAGGTGGGACCCCCCTGAGCACTGCCCCGGTGTTAGTTTTCGGAGAAATGCCCCCGTTGATTTGTTACGATTATTTTTCGCCCAGGCGATGTGCCTTTTCATTTTGTTTTGCACTTTCCTTCATTCCTTGGTGCATGCTACCATCTAACGGACACATTTCGGTACTGCAGTTTGAAAGTAATTTCCCCGTCTAGGGATCTCTCAATGCCCTGGGCTGCGAAAGGAGGGCAAGGACACCCTATGTTCTCATGAGTGCAAAGCCCCCCCGGCTTCAAGGCATTCCAAAAGGAAAACCGGAGACACTGCTGTACACACACACACACACACACACACACACACACACACACACACACACACAGAGAGAGAGAGAGAGAGAGAGAGAGAGAGAGAGATAGAGAGAGAGTAGTCACACAGTGGAATAAACTCCCCAGCGATGTGGTAGAAGCTGAAAGTTGGGGAACATTGTGATGGTCTATATTTCTTGGCAGATAATAAAAGATGCTCTTATCATGCCTCCGTTGATGTGTTATGATCCATAGGTTGCCGGCCGCCCGGCATTGCTCTGATCGGATGGACCGTGGGCTGCCTATGGCAGAGTATGGGCGATTCTTCAGCCGGCCCCGATGGCCCCCCAAACCGGGTGGCCACGAGGTGGGACCCCCCTGAGCACTGCCCCGGTGTTAGTTTTCGGAGAAATGCCCCCGTTGATTTGTTATGATCCGTAGTTGCCGGCCGGCCGCCCGGCATTGCTCTATCGGATGGAGCGTGGGCTGGCTATGGGAGATTTAGCGATTTTCGGAACCGGCCCCGATCGCCCCCCAAACCGGGTGGCCACGAGGTGGGACCCCCCTGAGCACTGCCCCGGTGTTAGTTTTCGGAGAAATGCCCCCGTTGATTTCTTATGATCCGTAGTTGCCGGCCGGCCGCCCGGCATTGCTCTATCGGATGGAGCGTGGGCTGGCTATGGGAGATTTAGCGATTTTCGGAACCGGCCCCGATCGCCCCCCAAACCGGGTGGCCACGAGGTGGGACCCCCCTGAGCACTGCCCCGGTGTTAGTTTTCGGAGAAATGCCCCCGTTGATTTGTTACGATTATTTTTCGCCCAGGCGATGTGCCTTTTCATTTTGTTTTGCACTTTCCTTCATTCCTTGGTGCATGCTGCCATCTAACGGACACATTTCGGTACTGCAGTTTGAAAGTAATTTCCCCGTCTAGGGATCTCTCTCTCGTCTAGGGACACTGCTGTACACACACACACACACACACACACACACACACACACACACACACACACACACACACAGTGAGAGAGAGGGAGAGATAGAGAGAGAGAGAGGTGGAGAGGGAGAGAGAGGTGGAGATAGAGAGATGGAGATAGAGATGGAGATAGAGAGAGATGGAGATAGAGAGAGAGATGGAGATGGAGAGAGAGATGGTGATAGAGAGATAGAGATAGAGAGAGAGATGGTGATAGAGAGATGGAGATAGAGAGAGAGATGGTGATAGAGAGATGGAGATAGAGAGAGAGATGGTGACAGAGAGAGAGTCGTCACACTCTGGAACAAACTCCCCAGAAGCTGAAAGTTGGGGAACATTATGATGATCTTTATTTCTTGGCAGATAATAAATGATGATCTTACAGAGGGCGACTTACAACACCAGTGCAAACATACAGCGAAGGACAAGGCATCAATCGCGACAGAATCCCTTGAGTTAAAGCAGCAGATTCAGAATAACACACGTCAAAACAGACTGGAGACTAAAACGAGCACGAAAGGTGTCGAATATGTGGCCTCCTCTCGCTTGTAAACTCTCTCGTGTTCCTGTCGATGGGGTCGGCGGCTCGGGGCAGCGGCCTAGCAGCAGCAGGCAGGCCACCCGGCTGCCTGGGGCTGACCTCCGGGGCAGGCAGGCAGGCAGACCTCCAGGGCAGGCAGGCAGGCAGGCAGGCAGACCTCCAGGGCTAACAGGCTGACCTCCAGGGCTGGCAGGCTGACCTCCAGGGCTGGAAGGCAGGATGGCAGACCTCCAGGGCAGGCAGGCAGGCAGGCAGGCAGGCAGGCAGACCTCCAGGGCTGGCAGGGAGACCTCCAGGGCTGGCAGGCAGGCAGGCAGGGCTGTGTGGCTGGGGAGGGCAGGCTGGCAGGCAGGTAGGCCGTGCTGCTGCCAGGGCTGGAAGGCTGACCTCCAGGGCAGGCAGGCAGGCAGACCTCCAGGGCAGGCAGGCAGGTAGGCCGTGCTGCTGCCAGGGCTGGCAGGCTGACCTCCAGGGCAGGCAGGCAGGCAGGCAGACCTCCAGGGCTGGCAGGCTGACCTCCAGGGCAGGCAGGCAGGCAGGCAGGCAGACCTCCAGGGCTAACAGGCTGACCTCCAGGGCTGGCAGGCTGACCTCCAGGGCTGGAAGGCAGGATGGCAGACCTCCAGGGCAGGCAGGCAGGCAGGCAGGCAGGCAGGCAGACCTCCAGGGCTGGCAGGGAGACCTCCAGGGCTGGCAGGCAGGCAGGCAGGGCTGTGTGGCTGGGGAGGGCAGGCTGGCAGGCAGGTAGGCCGTGCTGCTGCCAGGGCTGGAAGGCTGACCTCCAGGGCAGGCAGGCAGGCAGACCTCCAGGGCAGGCAGGCAGGTAGGCCGTGCTGCTGCCAGGGCTGGCAGGCTGACCTCCAGGGCAGGCAGGCAGGCAGGCAGACCTCCAGGGCTGGCAGGCTGACCTCCAGGGCAGGCAGGCAGGCAGGCAGGCAGACCTCCAGGGCTAACAGGCTGACCTCCAGGGCTGGCAGGCTGACCTCCAGGGCTGGAAGGCAGGATGGCAGACCTCCAGGGCAGGCAGGCAGGCAGGCAGGCAGGCAGGCAGACCTCCAGGGCTGGCAGGGAGACCTCCAGGGCTGGCAGGCAGGCAGGCAGGGCTGTGTGGCTGGGGAGGGCAGGCTGGCAGGCAGGTAGGCCGTGCTGCTGCCAGGGCTGGAAGGCTGACCTCCAGGGCAGGCAGGCAGGCAGACCTCCAGGGCAGGCAGGCAGGTAGGCCGTGCTGCTGCCAGGGCTGGCAGGCTGACCTCCAGGGCAGGCAGGCAGGCAGGCAGACCTCCAGGGCTGGCAGGCTGACCTCCAGGGCAGGCAGGCAGGCAGGCAGGCAGACCTCCAGGGCTAACAGGCTGACCTCCAGGGCTGGCAGGCTGACCTCCAGGGCTGGAAGGCAGGATGGCAGACCTCCAGGGCAGGCAGGCAGGCAGGCA
This sequence comes from Amia ocellicauda, assembly GCF_036373705.1. Classification (NCBI taxonomy): domain Eukaryota; kingdom Metazoa; phylum Chordata; class Actinopteri; order Amiiformes; family Amiidae; genus Amia; species Amia ocellicauda. The sequence goes on from NW_027102696.1 coordinate 37,277, forward strand.
GGCAGGCAGGCAGACCTCCAGGGCTGGCAGGGAGACCTCCAGGGCTGGCAGGCAGGCAGGCAGGGCTGTGTGGCTGGGGAGGGCAGGCTGGCAGGCAGGTAGGCCGTGCTGCTGCCAGGGCTGGAAGGCTGACCTCCAGGGCAGGCAGGCAGGCAGACCTCCAGGGCAGGCAGGCAGGTAGGCCGTGCTGCTGCCAGGGCTGGCAGGCTGACCTCCAGGGCAGGCAGGCAGGCAGGCAGACCTCCAGGGCTGGCAGGCTGACCTCCAGGGCAGGCAGGCAGGCAGGCAGGCAGACCTCCAGGGCTAACAGGCTGACCTCCAGGGCTGGCAGGCTGACCTCCAGGGCTGGAAGGCAGGATGGCAGACCTCCAGGGCAGGCAGGCAGGCAGGCAGGCAGGCAGGCAGACCTCCAGGGCTGGCAGGGAGACCTCCAGGGCTGGCAGGCAGGCAGGCAGGGCTGTGTGGCTGGGGAGGGCAGGCTGGCAGGCAGGTAGGCCGTGCTGCTGCCAGGGCTGGAAGGCTGACCTCCAGGGCAGGCAGGCAGGCAGACCTCCAGGGCAGGCAGGCAGGTAGGCCGTGCTGCTGCCAGGGCTGGCAGGCTGACCTCCAGGGCAGGCAGGCAGGCAGGCAGACCTCCAGGGCTGGCAGGCTGACCTCCAGGGCAGGCAGGCAGGCAGGCAGGCAGACCTCCAGGGCTAACAGGCTGACCTCCAGGGCTGGCAGGCTGACCTCCAGGGCTGGAAGGCAGGATGGCAGACCTCCAGGGCAGGCAGGCAGGCAGGCAGGCAGGCAGGCAGACCTCCAGGGCTGGCAGGGAGACCTCCAGGGCTGGCAGGCAGGCAGGCAGGGCTGTGTGGCTGGGGAGGGCAGGCTGGCAGGCAGGTAGGCCGTGCTGCTGCCAGGGCTGGAAGGCTGACCTCCAGGGCAGGCAGGCAGGCAGACCTCCAGGGCAGGCAGGCAGGTAGGCCGTGCTGCTGCCAGGGCTGGCAGGCTGACCTCCAGGGCAGGCAGGCAGGCAGGCAGACCTCCAGGGCTGGCAGGCTGACCTCCAGGGCAGGCAGGCAGGCAGGCAGGCAGACCTCCAGGGCTAACAGGCTGACCTCCAGGGCTGGCAGGCTGACCTCCAGGGCTGGAAGGCAGGATGGCAGACCTCCAGGGCAGGCAGGCAGGCAGGCAGGCAGGCAGGCAGACCTCCAGGGCTGGCAGGGAGACCTCCAGGGCTGGCAGGCAGGCAGGCAGGGCTGTGTGGCTGGGGAGGGCAGGCTGGCAGGCAGGTAGGCCGTGCTGCTGCCAGGGCTGGAAGGCTGACCTCCAGGGCAGGCAGGCAGGCAGACCTCCAGGGCAGGCAGGCAGGTAGGCCGTGCTGCTGCCAGGGCTGGCAGGCTGACCTCCAGGGCAGGCAGGCAGGCAGGCAGACCTCCAGGGCTGGCAGGCTGACCTCCAGGGCAGGCAGGCAGGCAGGCAGGCAGACCTCCAGGGCTAACAGGCTGACCTCCAGGGCTGGCAGGCTGACCTCCAGGGCTGGAAGGCAGGATGGCAGACCTCCAGGGCAGGCAGGCAGGCAGGCAGGCAGGCAGGCAGACCTCCAGGGCTGGCAGGGAGACCTCCAGGGCTGGCAGGCAGGCAGGCAGGGCTGTGTGGCTGGGGAGGGCAGGCTGGCAGGCAGGTAGGCCGTGCTGCTGCCAGGGCTGGAAGGCTGACCTCCAGGGCAGGCAGGCAGGCAGACCTCCAGGGCAGGCAGGCAGGTAGGCCGTGCTGCTGCCAGGGCTGGCAGGCTGACCTCCAGGGCAGGCAGGCAGGCAGGCAGACCTCCAGGGCTGGCAGGCTGACCTCCAGGGCAGGCAGGCAGGCAGGCAGGCAGACCTCCAGGGCTAACAGGCTGACCTCCAGGGCTGGCAGGCTGACCTCCAGGGCTGGAAGGCAGGATGGCAGACCTCCAGGGCAGGCAGGCAGGCAGGCAGGCAGGCAGGCAGACCTCCAGGGCTGGCAGGGAGACCTCCAGGGCTGGCAGGCAGGCAGGCAGGGCTGTGTGGCTGGGGAGGGCAGGCTGGCAGGCAGGTAGGCCGTGCTGCTGCCAGGGCTGGAAGGCTGACCTCCAGGGCAGGCAGGCAGGCAGACCTCCAGGGCAGGCAGGCAGGTAGGCCGTGCTGCTGCCAGGGCTGGCAGGCTGACCTCCAGGGCAGGCAGGCAGGCAGGCAGACCTCCAGGGCTGGCAGGCTGACCTCCAGGGCAGGCAGGCAGGCAGGCAGGCAGACCTCCAGGGCTAACAGGCTGACCTCCAGGGCTGGCAGGCTGACCTCCAGGGCTGGAAGGCAGGATGGCAGACCTCCAGGGCAGGCAGGCAGGCAGGCAGGCAGGCAGGCAGACCTCCAGGGCTGGCAGGGAGACCTCCAGGGCTGGCAGGCAGGCAGGCAGGGCTGTGTGGCTGGGGAGGGCAGGCTGGCAGGCAGGTAGGCCGTGCTGCTGCCAGGGCTGGAAGGCTGACCTCCAGGGCAGGCAGGCAGGCAGACCTCCAGGGCAGGCAGGCAGGTAGGCCGTGCTGCTGCCAGGGCTGGCAGGCTGACCTCCAGGGCAGGCAGGCAGGCAGGCAGACCTCCAGGGCTGGCAGGCTGACCTCCAGGGCAGGCAGGCAGGCAGGCAGGCAGACCTCCAGGGCTAACAGGCTGACCTCCAGGGCTGGCAGGCTGACCTCCAGGGCTGGAAGGCAGGATGGCAGACCTCCAGGGCAGGCAGGCAGGCAGGCAGGCAGGCAGGCAGACCTCCAGGGCTGGCAGGGAGACCTCCAGGGCTGGCAGGCAGACCTCCAGGGCAGGCAGGCAGACCTCCAGGGCTGGATAGCTGACCTCCAGGGCTAACAGGCAGACCTCCAGGGCTGGCAGGCTGACCTCCAGGGCAGGCAGTGCTGCTGCCAGGGCAGGCAGGCAGACCTCCAGGGCTAACAGGCAGGCAGGCAGACCTCCAGGGCTGGATAGCAGACCTCCAGGGCTAACAGGCAGGCAGGCAGACCTCCAGGGCAGGCAGGCAGACCTCCAGGGCAGGCAGTGCTGCTACCAGGGCTGGATAGCAGACCTCCAGGGCTAACAGGCAGACCTCCAGGGCTGGAAGGCAGGCAGTGCTGCTACCAGGGCAGGCAGGCTGTCCTCCAGGGCAGGCAGGCAGACCTCCAGGGCAGGCAGTGCTGCTACCAGGGCTGGATAGCAGACCTCCAGGGCAGGCAGGCAGACCTCCAGGGCTAACAGGCTGACCTCCAGGGCAGGCAGGCAGACCTCCAGGGCAGGCAGTGCTGCTACCAGGGCTGGATAGCAGACCTCCAGGGCAGGCAGGCAGACCTCCAGGGCAGGCAGGCAGACCTCCAGGGCAGGCAGGCAGACCTCCAGGGCTGGATAGCAGACCTCCAGGGCTAACAGGCTGACCTCCAGGGCTAACAGGCAGGCAGGCAGACCTCCAGGGCTGGATAGCAGACCTCCAGGGCTAACAGGCAGGCAGGCAGACCTCCAGGGCTAACAGGCAGACCTCCAGGGCAGGCAGGCAGACCTCCAGGGCAGGCAGGCAGACCTCCAGGGCTGGATAGCAGACCTCCAGGGCTAACAGGCAGACCTCCAGGGCTGGCAGGCTGACCTCCAGGGCAGGCAGTGCTGCTACCAGGGCAGGCAGTGCTGCTACCAGGGCTGGATAGCTGACCTCCAGGGCTAACAGGCAGACCTCCAGGGCAGGCAGGCAGACCTCCAGGGCAGGCAGTGCTGCTACCAGGGCTGGATAGCAGACCTCCAGGGCTAACAGGCAGACCTCCAGGGCTGGAAGGCAGGCAGTGCTGCTACCAGGGCAGGCAGGCTGTCCTCCAGGGCAGGCAGGCAGACCTCCAGGGCAGGCAGTGCTGCTACCAGGGCTGGATAGCAGACCTCCAGGGCAGGCAGGCAGACCTCCAGGGCTAACAGGCTGACCTCCAGGGCAGGCAGGCAGACCTCCAGGGCAGGCAGTGCTGCTACCAGGGCTGGATAGCAGACCTCCAGGGCAGGCAGGCAGACCTCCAGGGCAGGCAGGCAGACCTCCAGGGCAGGCAGGCAGACCTCCAGGGCTGGATAGCAGACCTCCAGGGCTAACAGGCTGACCTCCAGGGCTAACAGGCAGGCAGGCAGACCTCCAGGGCTGGATAGCAGACCTCCAGGGCTAACAGGCAGGCAGGCAGACCTCCAGGGCTAACAGGCAGACCTCCAGGGCAGGCAGGCAGACCTCCAGGGCAGGCAGGCAGACCTCCAGGGCTGGATAGCAGACCTCCAGGGCTAACAGGCAGACCTCCAGGGCTGGCAGGCTGACCTCCAGGGCAGGCAGTGCTGCTACCAGGGCAGGCAGTGCTGCTACCAGGGCTGGATAGCTGACCTCCAGGGCTAACAGGCAGACCTCCAGGGCAGGCAGGCAGACCTCCAGGGCAGGCAGTGCTGCTACCAGGGCTGGATAGCAGACCTCCAGGGCTAACAGGCAGACCTCCAGGGCTGGAAGGCAGGCAGTGCTGCTACCAGGGCAGGCAGGCTGTCCTCCAGGGCAGGCAGGCAGACCTCCAGGGCAGGCAGTGCTGCTACCAGGGCTGGATAGCAGACCTCCAGGGCAGGCAGGCAGACCTCCAGGGCTAACAGGCTGACCTCCAGGGCAGGCAGGCAGACCTCCAGGGCAGGCAGTGCTGCTACCAGGGCTGGATAGCAGACCTCCAGGGCAGGCAGGCAGACCTCCAGGGCAGGCAGGCAGACCTCCAGGGCAGGCAGGCAGACCTCCAGGGCTGGATAGCAGACCTCCAGGGCTAACAGGCTGACCTCCAGGGCTAACAGGCAGGCAGGCAGACCTCCAGGGCTGGATAGCAGACCTCCAGGGCTAACAGGCTGACCTCCAGGCCAGGCAGTGCTGCTACCAGGGCAGGCAGGCAGACCTCCAGGGCAGGCAGTGCTGCTGCCAGGGCAGGCAGGCAGACCTCCAGGGCTGGATAGCAGACCTCCAGGGCTAACAGGCAGACCTCCAGGGCTGGATAGCAGACCTCCAGGGCTGGATAGCAGACCTCCAGGGCAGGCAGTGCTGCTACCAGGGCAGGCAGTGCTGCTGCCAGGGCAGGCAGGCAGACCTCCAGGGCAGGCAGTGCTGCTACCAGGGCTGGATAGCAGACCTCCAGGGCTGGATGGCAGGCAGGCAGACCTCCAGGGCTGGATAGCAGACCTCCAGGGCTAACAGGCAGACCTCC
>NW_027102696.1:55000-65000 GCF_036373705.1 Amia ocellicauda
GTTCAAAAACCCACTGGGGCAGTAGATAATCATCCTATTTGAATTTTAAAAGTCTTAGTTTGGCGAAAAAATACCTTTTAATAATTGTTTTAGGGGTCAGAAAAATCAGCTCCGGCTGCCTGGTCACCTAGGGGAGATAGAAAATTTTTCTAAGTTTTTCACTCGGCCGCCTGGTCCCCTAACTCGAAAATTTTAAAGTGCTCCCATCGGTCCCGGGATAGGGTGGCTGATAGCTGGGAGCCCCCTGAGCACTGCCCCGGTGTTAGTTTTCGGAGAAATGCCCCCGTTGATTTGTTATGATTTTTTTTCCGCCGGCCGCCTGGTCGCCCTAATGCAAAGTCAATGGGAGTGAGGAGATAGAAAATTTTTCAAAGTTTTTCACTCGGCCGCCTGGTCCCCTAACTCGAAAATTTTAAAGTGCTCCCATCGGTCCCGGGATAGGGTGGCTGATAGCTGGGAGCCCCCTGAGCACTGCCCCGGTGTTAGTTTTCGGAGAAATGCCTCCGTTGATTTGTTATGATTTTTTTTCCGCCGGCCGCCTGGTCGCCCTAATGTAAAGTCAATGGGAGTGAGGAGATAGAAAATTTTTCAAAGTTTTTCACCCGGCCACAAACGACTCCAAAACACACTGGGGCTGTGGCTGGGACTCTCACCAGGACTGCCCCCTACTTTATTTATGGATTAAAAAGCATTCTATATTAATTTTTCGATTTTTGGGACCCGGGACGCCTGGTCACCTAACTCCCCTTCTATCCCTATGGGGGGGGACGGGGACATCGAAAACGCTCCCATCGCTGCCGAGGCACGCTGCGGGGACTCTCCCTACCATCGCCCCATGCTTCCTTTGAAGAATATATGACGTTTTTCAATTTTCACCGACATTTGAAAATCAAAACTTCAGAACATTTCATAGTTATTCTCAATGGGTTGTCTAGGGGCACACATCTCTAAACTGGGGGAAATGCTCAAAATGATTAAAAAGAAAAACAATGCCCCCAGACCCGGGGGGCTGATAGCTGGGAGCCCCCTGAGCACAGCCCCGGTGTTAGTTTCTGGAGAAATGCCCCCGTTGATTTGTTATGATTTTTTTTCCGCCGGCCGCCTGGTCGCCCTAATGCAAAGTCAATGGGAGTGAGGAGATAGAATATTTTTCAAAGTTTTTCACTCGGCCGTCTGGTCCCCTGACTCGAAAATTTTAAAGTGCTCCCATCGGTCCCAGGGTAGGGTGGCTGATAGCTGGGAGCCCCCTGAGCACTGCCCCGGTGTTAGTTTCTGGAGAAATGCCCCCGTTGATTTGTTATGATTTTTTTTCCGCCGGCCGCCTGGTCGCCCTAATGCAAAGTCAATGGGAGTGAGGAGATAGAATATTTTTCAAAGTTTTTCACTCGGCCGTCTGGTCCCCTGACTCGAAAATTTTAAAGTGCTCCCATCGGTCCCAGGGTAGGGTGGCTGATAGCTGGGAGCCCCCTGAGCACTGCCCCGGTGTTAGTTTCTGGAGAAATGCCCCCGTTGATTTGTTATGATTTTTTTTCCGCCGGCCGCCTGGTCGCCCTAATGCAAAGTCAATGGGAGTGAGGAGATAGAATATTTTTCAAAGTTTTTCACTCGGCCGTCTGGTCCCCTGACTCGAAAATTTTAAAGTGCTCCCATCGGTCCCAGGGTAGGGTGGCTGATAGCTGGGAGCCCCCTGAGCACTGCCCCGGTGTTAGTTTCTGGAGAAATGCCCCCGTTGATTTGTTATGATTTTTTTTCCGCCGGCCGCCTGGTCGCCCTAATGCAAAGTCAATGGGAGTGAGGAGATAGAATATTTTTCAAAGTTTTTCACTCGGCCGTCTGGTCCCCTGACTCGAAAATTTTAAAGTGCTCCCATCGGTCCCAGGGTAGGGTGGCTGATAGCTGGGAGCCCCCTGAGCACTGCCCCGGTGTTAGTTTCTGGAGAAATGCCCCCGTTGATTTGTTATGATTTTTTTTCCGCCGGCCGCCTGGTCGCCCTAATGCAAAGTCAATGGGAGTGAGGAGATAGAATATTTTTCAAAGTTTTTCACTCGGCCGTCTGGTCCCCTGACTCGAAAATTTTAAAGTGCTCCCATCGGTCCCAGGGTAGGGTGGCTGATAGCTGGGAGCCCCCTGAGCACAGCCCCGGTGTTAGTTTCTGGAGAAATGCCCCCGTTGATTTGTTATGATTTTTTTTCCGCCGGCCGCCTGGTCGCCCTAATGCAAAGTCAATGGGAGTGAGGAGATAGAATATTTTTCAAAGTTTTTCACTCGGCCGTCTGGTCCCCTGACTCGAAAATTTTAAAGTGCTCCCATCGGTCCCGGGATAGGGTGGCTGATAGCTGGGAGCCTCCTGAGCACTGCCCCGGTGTTAGTTTCTGGAGAACTGCCCCCGTTGATTTGTTATGATCCGTAGTTGCCGGCCGGCCGCCCGGCATTGCTCTATCGGATGGAGCGTGGGCTGGCTATGGGAGATTTAGCGATTTTCGGAACCGGCCCCGATGGCCCCCCAAACCGGGTGGCCACGAGGTGGGACCCCCCTGAGCACTGCCCCGGTGTTAGTTTTCCGAGAAATGCCCCCGTTGATTTGTTATGATCCGTAGTTGCCGGCCGGCCGCCCGGCATTGCTCTATCGGATGGAGCGTGGGCTGGCTATGGGAGATTTAGCGATTTTCGGAACCGGCCCCGATCGCCCCCCAAACCGGGTGGCCACGAGGTGGGACCCCCCTGAGCACTGCCCCGGTGTTAGTTTTCGGAGAAATGCCCCCGTTGATTTGTTATGATCCGTAGTTGCCGGCCGGCCGCCCGGCATTGCTCTATCGGATGGAGCGTGGGCTGGCTATGGGAGATTTAGCGATTTTCGGAACCGGCCCCGATCGCCCCCCAAACCGGGTGGCCACGAGGTGGGACCCCCCTGAGCACTGCCCCGGTGTTAGTTTTCGGAGAAATGCCCCCGTTGATTTGTTATGATCCGTAGTTGCCGGCCGGCCGCCCGGCATTGCTCTATCGGATGGAGCGTGGGCTGGCTATGGGAGATTTAGCGATTTTCGGAACCGGCCCCGATCGCCCCCCAAACCGGGTGGCCACGAGGTGGGACCCCCCTGAGCACTGCCCCGGTGTTAGTTTTCGGAGAAATGCCCCCGTTGATTTGTTATGATCCGTAGTTGCCGGCCGGCCGCCCGGCATTGCTCTATCGGATGGAGCGTGGGCTGGCTATGGGAGATTTAGCGATTTTCGGAACCGGCCCCGATCGCCCCCCAAACCGGGTGGCCACGAGGTGGGACCCCCCTGAGCACTGCCCCGGTGTTAGTTTTCGGAGAAATGCCCCCGTTGATTTGTTACGATTATTTTTCGCCCAGGCGATGTGCCTTTTCATTTTGTTTTGCACTTTCCTTCATTCCTTGGTGCATGCTACCATCTAACGGACACATTTCGGTACTGCAGTTTGAAAGTAATTTCCCCGTCTAGGGATCTCTCAATGCCCTGGGCTGCGAAAGGAGGGCAAGGACACCCTATGTTCTCATGAGTGCAAAGCCCCCCCGGCTTCAAGGCATTCCAAAAGGAAAACCGGAGACACTGCTGTACACACACACACACACACACACACACACACACACACACACACACACACAGAGAGAGAGAGAGAGAGAGAGAGAGAGAGAGAGATAGAGAGAGAGTAGTCACACAGTGGAATAAACTCCCCAGCGATGTGGTAGAAGCTGAAAGTTGGGGAACATTGTGATGGTCTATATTTCTTGGCAGATAATAAAAGATGCTCTTATCATGCCTCCGTTGATGTGTTATGATCCATAGGTTGCCGGCCGCCCGGCATTGCTCTGATCGGATGGACCGTGGGCTGCCTATGGCAGAGTATGGGCGATTCTTCAGCCGGCCCCGATGGCCCCCCAAACCGGGTGGCCACGAGGTGGGACCCCCCTGAGCACTGCCCCGGTGTTAGTTTTCGGAGAAATGCCCCCGTTGATTTGTTATGATCCGTAGTTGCCGGCCGGCCGCCCGGCATTGCTCTATCGGATGGAGCGTGGGCTGGCTATGGGAGATTTAGCGATTTTCGGAACCGGCCCCGATCGCCCCCCAAACCGGGTGGCCACGAGGTGGGACCCCCCTGAGCACTGCCCCGGTGTTAGTTTTCGGAGAAATGCCCCCGTTGATTTCTTATGATCCGTAGTTGCCGGCCGGCCGCCCGGCATTGCTCTATCGGATGGAGCGTGGGCTGGCTATGGGAGATTTAGCGATTTTCGGAACCGGCCCCGATCGCCCCCCAAACCGGGTGGCCACGAGGTGGGACCCCCCTGAGCACTGCCCCGGTGTTAGTTTTCGGAGAAATGCCCCCGTTGATTTGTTACGATTATTTTTCGCCCAGGCGATGTGCCTTTTCATTTTGTTTTGCACTTTCCTTCATTCCTTGGTGCATGCTGCCATCTAACGGACACATTTCGGTACTGCAGTTTGAAAGTAATTTCCCCGTCTAGGGATCTCTCTCTCGTCTAGGGACACTGCTGTACACACACACACACACACACACACACACACACACACACACACACACACACAGTGAGAGAGAGGGAGAGATAGAGAGAGAGAGAGGTGGAGAGGGAGAGAGAGGTGGAGATAGAGAGATGGAGATAGAGATGGAGATAGAGAGAGATGGAGATAGAGAGAGAGATGGAGATGGAGAGAGAGATGGTGATAGAGAGATAGAGATAGAGAGAGAGATGGTGATAGAGAGATGGAGATAGAGAGAGAGATGGTGATAGAGAGATGGAGATAGAGAGAGAGATGGTGACAGAGAGAGAGTCGTCACACTCTGGAACAAACTCCCCAGAAGCTGAAAGTTGGGGAACATTATGATGATCTTTATTTCTTGGCAGATAATAAATGATGATCTTACAGAGGGCGACTTACAACACCAGTGCAAACATACAGCGAAGGACAAGGCATCAATCGCGACAGAATCCCTTGAGTTAAAGCAGCAGATTCAGAATAACACACGTCAAAACAGACTGGAGACTAAAACGAGCACGAAAGGTGTCGAATATGTGGCCTCCTCTCGCTTGTAAACTCTCTCGTGTTCCTGTCGATGGGGTCGGCGGCTCGGGGCAGCGGCCTAGCAGCAGCAGGCAGGCCACCCGGCTGCCTGGGGCTGACCTCCGGGGCAGGCAGGCAGGCAGACCTCCAGGGCAGGCAGGCAGGCAGGCAGGCAGACCTCCAGGGCTAACAGGCTGACCTCCAGGGCTGGCAGGCTGACCTCCAGGGCTGGAAGGCAGGATGGCAGACCTCCAGGGCAGGCAGGCAGGCAGGCAGGCAGGCAGGCAGACCTCCAGGGCTGGCAGGGAGACCTCCAGGGCTGGCAGGCAGGCAGGCAGGGCTGTGTGGCTGGGGAGGGCAGGCTGGCAGGCAGGTAGGCCGTGCTGCTGCCAGGGCTGGAAGGCTGACCTCCAGGGCAGGCAGGCAGGCAGACCTCCAGGGCAGGCAGGCAGGTAGGCCGTGCTGCTGCCAGGGCTGGCAGGCTGACCTCCAGGGCAGGCAGGCAGGCAGGCAGACCTCCAGGGCTGGCAGGCTGACCTCCAGGGCAGGCAGGCAGGCAGGCAGGCAGACCTCCAGGGCTAACAGGCTGACCTCCAGGGCTGGCAGGCTGACCTCCAGGGCTGGAAGGCAGGATGGCAGACCTCCAGGGCAGGCAGGCAGGCAGGCAGGCAGGCAGGCAGACCTCCAGGGCTGGCAGGGAGACCTCCAGGGCTGGCAGGCAGGCAGGCAGGGCTGTGTGGCTGGGGAGGGCAGGCTGGCAGGCAGGTAGGCCGTGCTGCTGCCAGGGCTGGAAGGCTGACCTCCAGGGCAGGCAGGCAGGCAGACCTCCAGGGCAGGCAGGCAGGTAGGCCGTGCTGCTGCCAGGGCTGGCAGGCTGACCTCCAGGGCAGGCAGGCAGGCAGGCAGACCTCCAGGGCTGGCAGGCTGACCTCCAGGGCAGGCAGGCAGGCAGGCAGGCAGACCTCCAGGGCTAACAGGCTGACCTCCAGGGCTGGCAGGCTGACCTCCAGGGCTGGAAGGCAGGATGGCAGACCTCCAGGGCAGGCAGGCAGGCAGGCAGGCAGGCAGGCAGACCTCCAGGGCTGGCAGGGAGACCTCCAGGGCTGGCAGGCAGGCAGGCAGGGCTGTGTGGCTGGGGAGGGCAGGCTGGCAGGCAGGTAGGCCGTGCTGCTGCCAGGGCTGGAAGGCTGACCTCCAGGGCAGGCAGGCAGGCAGACCTCCAGGGCAGGCAGGCAGGTAGGCCGTGCTGCTGCCAGGGCTGGCAGGCTGACCTCCAGGGCAGGCAGGCAGGCAGGCAGACCTCCAGGGCTGGCAGGCTGACCTCCAGGGCAGGCAGGCAGGCAGGCAGGCAGACCTCCAGGGCTAACAGGCTGACCTCCAGGGCTGGCAGGCTGACCTCCAGGGCTGGAAGGCAGGATGGCAGACCTCCAGGGCAGGCAGGCAGGCAGGCAGGCAGGCAGGCAGACCTCCAGGGCTGGCAGGGAGACCTCCAGGGCTGGCAGGCAGGCAGGCAGGGCTGTGTGGCTGGGGAGGGCAGGCTGGCAGGCAGGTAGGCCGTGCTGCTGCCAGGGCTGGAAGGCTGACCTCCAGGGCAGGCAGGCAGGCAGACCTCCAGGGCAGGCAGGCAGGTAGGCCGTGCTGCTGCCAGGGCTGGCAGGCAGACCTCCAGGGCTAACAGGCTGACCTCCAGGGCAGGCAGGCAGACCTCCAGGGCAGGCAGTGCTGCTACCAGGGCTGGATAGCAGACCTCCAGGGCAGGCAGGCAGACCTCCAGGGCAGGCAGGCAGACCTCCAGGGCAGGCAGGCAGACCTCCAGGGCTGGATAGCAGACCTCCAGGGCTAACAGGCTGACCTCCAGGGCTAACAGGCAGGCAGGCAGACCTCCAGGGCTGGATAGCAGACCTCCAGGGCTAACAGGCTGACCTCCAGGCCAGGCAGTGCTGCTGCCAGGGCAGGCAGGCAGACCTCCAGGGCAGGCAGTGCTGCTACCAGGGCAGGCAGTGCTGCTACCAGGGCTGGAAGGCAGACCTCCAGGGCTAACAGGCAGACCTCCAGGGCAGGCAGGCAGACCTCCAGGGCAGGCAGGCAGACCTCCAGGGCTGGATAGCTGACCTCCAGGGCTAACAGGCAGACCTCCAGGGCTGGCAGGCTGACCTCCAGGGCAGGCAGTGCTGCTGCCAGGGCAGGCAGGCAGACCTCCAGGGCTAACAGGCAGGCAGGCAGACCTCCAGGGCTGGATAGCAGACCTCCAGGGCTAACAGGCTGACCTCCAGGCCAGGCAGTGCTGCTGCCAGGGCAGGCAGGCAGACCTCCAGGGCAGGCAGTGCTGCTACCAGGGCAGGCAGTGCTGCTACCAGGGCTGGAAGGCAGACCTCCAGGGCTAACAGGCAGACCTCCAGGGCAGGCAGGCAGACCTCCAGGGCAGGCAGGCAGACCTCCAGGGCTGGATAGCTGACCTCCAGGGCTAACAGGCAGACCTCCAGGGCTGGCAGGCTGACCTCCAGGGCAGGCAGTGCTGCTGCCAGGGCAGGCAGGCAGACCTCCAGGGCTAACAGGCAGGCAGGCAGACCTCCAGGGCTGGATAGCAGACCTCCAGGGCTAACAGGCAGGCAGGCAGACCTCCAGGGCTGGATAGCAGACCTCCAGGGCTAACAGGCTGACCTCCAGGGCTAACAGGCAGGCAGGCAGACCTCCAGGGCTGGATAGCAGACCTCCAGGGCTAACAGGCTGACCTCCAGGCCAGGCAGTGCTGCTGCCAGGGCAGGCAGGCAGACCTCCAGGGCAGGCAGTGCTGCTACCAGGGCAGGCAGTGCTGCTACCAGGGCTGGAAGGCAGACCTCCAGGGCTAACAGGCAGACCTCCAGGGCAGGCAGGCAGACCTCCAGGGCAGGCAGGCAGACCTCCAGGGCTGGATAGCTGACCTCCAGGGCTAACAGGCAGACCTCCAGGGCTGGCAGGCTGACCTCCAGGGCAGGCAGTGCTGCTGCCAGGGCAGGCAGGCAGACCTCCAGGGCTAACAGGCAGACCTCCAGGGCAGGCAGGCAGACCTCCAGGGCAGGCAGGCAGACCTCCAGGGCTGGATAGCAGACCTCCAGGGCTAACAGGCAGACCTCCAGGGCTGGCAGGCTGACCTCCAGGGCAGGCAGTGCTGCTACCAGGGCAGGCAGTGCTGCTACCAGGGCTGGATAGCTGACCTCCAGGGCTAACAGGCAGACCTCCAGGGCAGGCAGGCAGACCTCCAGGGCAGGCAGTGCTGCTACCAGGGCTGGATAGCAGACCTCCAGGGCTAACAGGCAGACCTCCAGGGCTGGAAGGCAGGCAGTGCTGCTACCAGGGCAGGCAGGCTGTCCTCCAGGGCAGGCAGGCAGACCTCCAGGGCAGGCAGTGCTGCTACCAGGGCTGGATAGCAGACCTCCAGGGCAGGCAGGCAGACCTCCAGGGCTAACAGGCTGACCTCCAGGGCAGGCAGGCAGACCTCCAGGGCAGGCAGTGCTGCTACCAGGGCTGGATAGCAGACCTCCAGGGCAGGCAGGCAGACCTCCAGGGCAGGCAGGCAGACCTCCAGGGCAGGCAGGCAGACCTCCAGGGCTGGATAGCAGACCTCCAGGGCTAACAGGCTGACCTCCAGGGCTAACAGGCAGGCAGGCAGACCTCCAGGGCTGGATAGCAGACCTCCAGGGCTAACAGGCTGACCTCCAGGCCAGGCAGTGCTGCTACCAGGGCAGGCAGGCAGACCTCCAGGGCAGGCAGTGCTGCTGCCAGGGCAGGCAGGCAGACCTCCAGGGCTGGATAGCAGACCTCCAGGGCTAACAGGCAGACCTCCAGGGCTGGATAGCAGACCTCCAGGGCTGGATAGCAGACCTCCAGGGCAGGCAGTGCTGCTACCAGGGCAGGCAGTGCTGCTGCCAGGGCAGGCAGGCAGACCTCCAGGGCAGGCAGTGCTGCTACCAGGGCTGGATAGCAGACCTCCAGGGCTGGATGGCAGGCAGGCAGACCTCCAGGGCTGGATAGCAGACCTCCAGGGCTAACAGGCAGACCTCCAGGGCAGGCAGGCAGACCTCCAGGGCAGGCAGGCAGACCTCCAGGGCTGGATAGCAGACCTCCAGGGCAGGCAGTGCTGCTACCAGGGCTGGATAGCAGACCTCCAGGGCAGGATAGCAGACCTCCAGGGCTGGATGGCAGGCAGGCAGACCTCCAGGGCAGGCAGGCAGACCTCCAGGGCTGGATAGCAGACCTCCAGGGCTAACAGGCAGGCAGGCAGACCTCCAGGGCTGGATAGCAGACCTCCAGGGCTAACAGGCAGGCAGGCAGACCTCCAGGGCTGGATAGCAGACCTCCAGGGCAGGCAGTGCTGCTACCAGGGCAGGCAGTGCTGCTACCAGGGCTGGAAGGCAGACCTCCAGGGCAGGCAGTGCTGCTACCAGGGCTGGATAGCAGACCTCCAGGGCTGGATAGCAGACCTCCAGGGCAGGCAGGCAGACCTCCAGGGCTGGATAGCAGACCTCCAGGGCTGGCAGGCAGGCAGGCAGACCTCCAGGGCTGGATAGCAGACCTCCAGGGCAGGATAGCAGACCTCCAGGGCTGGATGGCAGGCAGGCAGACCTCCAGGGCTGGATAGCAGACCTCCAGGGCTGGCAGGCAGACCTCCAGGGCTGGATAGCAGACCTCCAGGGCTGGCAGGCTGACCTCCAGGGCAGGCAGGCCGGGCCCCCGGTGCTGCATCTCGGCCGCTGCCTGGGGCGGACCGGCCCGGGTGCCCTTGCGCTTTTTCGACACCAGGGGGCAGTTGGGTGCCATTCCGTCCCTCGTGTGGCGAAATGGCGGTACTGCACCTCCGCCTTTTTGCTGGAGAAAGTCCGCAGTCGGGACAATGCGCCACACGGTCCGTCGGCAGGAGGCCCGGGCCCGGGCACAACTCCCCGGTGGGGACGGACGCCGGGCTGGAGCTTCCCTTCAGCAC